>NW_015173823.1:2075-38878 GCF_001447785.1 Gekko japonicus
CTGGACTAGAGGGACCACTGGTCTGATCCAGCAGGGCTCTTCTTATGTTCTTATGAAGGCCTCGGCCTCTCTGCCCTGTTGTTGGCCCTCTGGGGGAACTGGTTGGCCCCTGTGTGAGACAGGACACTGGACTAGAGGGACCACTGGTCTGATCCAGCAGGGCTCTTCTGATGTTCTTATGAAGGCCTTGGCCTCTGTGCCCTCTTGTTTGCCCTCTGGGGGAACTGGTTGGCCCCTGTGTGAGACAGGACACTGGACTAGAGGGACCACTGGTCTGATCCAGCAGGGCTCTTCTGATGTTCTTATGAAGGCCTCGGCCTCTCTGCCTTGCAGTTGGCCCTCCAGAGGAACTGGTTGGCCGCTGTGTGAGACAGGAGGCTGGACTAGATGGACCAGAATATGCACAGCTGTGTCTCCCATGACTGATTTTTCTCTGTCCTTTTGCTTCTTCTTAATTCCGTTTTTTTTCTTCTGATTTACGTGCAGTGCTTAGTTATGTATTCTCCGGGAGGTAGCTATGGAGTGTGAAGGAGGTTCCAGATAAAGCGGGATGCCGCGGACAGACATGGTAAGCCCTTTTGCGTTTGATACCATCAAGAAGGAAGAGCAACACATGTATTCTTCATCCTTCTTCATCACAGAAGCAGGAGAGCAGGGCCTTCTGCTGTGACTGGACCTCTCAGGATCCTGGTCCAAGTCAAAGGCTGGTTGTCTGCTCTCTGCCTGCTCAGGGTTTTAAAGTAACTCTCTTGTGCTCAAAGGTCCTAGCTTGGTGTTCCAGCTGGACCTGGCTGGATCAGACCAAAGGTCCCAACTCCAAACTCAGTTTGTTCTTCCGTTTCCAGCTTCAAGAGGGGAGTGGATAACCATATGGAGCAGAGGTCCATCAGTGGCTATTAGCCACAAAGTATAAATGGAACAATATGTCTGGGGCAGTGATGCTCTGTGTTCTTGCTGCGTGGGGGGCAACAGTGGGAGGGCTTCTGGATTTCTGGACCCACAGGTTGACCTGCTGATGGCACCTGGTTTTAGGCCATGGGGTCACGAAGAGTCGGACTCGACTGTGCGACTGAACAACAACAAAAAATGACACAGAGTGTTGGACTGGATGGGGTCATTGGCCTGATCCAGCATGGCTTCTCTTACGTCCTTATGTCTGGGGCAGTGATGCTCTGTATTCTTGGTGCCTGGGGGGGGCAAGAGTGGGATGGCTTCTGGAGTCCTGGCCATGCTGGTGGACCTCCTGATGGCCCCTGGGTTTTGGCCACTGTGTAACACAGAGCGTTGGACTGGATGGGCCATTGGCCTGATCCAACATGGCGGCTTCTCTTACATTCTTATGTCTGGGGCAGCAATGCTCTGTATTCTTGGTCCTTGGGGGGACAAGAGTGGGAGGGCTTCTGGAGTCCTGGCCCTCCTGGTGGACCTCCTGATGGCACCTGGGTTTTGAACCTAGACACTTCTTCCTTATATTTCAAGCCATATATTATAACCATAAAGATATGCCACCAATTTTACAATAAATTTCAAATATTTTCTATTAACAGTGCCTAAACCTCAAGTCATTTCCACTTTCTGCTCGCCTAACTTCCATTTTGACTGGTGAACGATTAAACGATAACTTTGTATATAATAACAGATCAACATAGAGCTAATAACCGTTAAGCTCACAGACACACCAACTGACAGAGAGTAACTGAATAACTGTCACTCTCCGAATCTCTGTGTATGACCGAGACAGTCGCGACAGCCAATCAGACGTCAGGCTGCCTCACACAGATGAGACTGACAGAGCCTCTCAGTACACGCCCACATCTGTCATGCTTGTATCCTCAAGATGTCTGCAGGCGCAACCTAACTTTATACATGTAAGCATTATCTCTGAATTTTTTGAATACTTTGAATTTGGGGTGAGGGGGCCTCGGGGGGCCTACTAAACATCTCTTCCCAATATCCTATTCAAGACACCTTCACTCCCAAATGGTTCCCGATTTTAGACTATTTAGCATTGCCACACTTCCTCTCCTCCGAATGGTCCCAATTTCATAAATGGATTTAAAGTTTCCTTCAGTTATTATGCTTTCATTTTTGGCTTTTCTTCTTATTGAAATCATTAGAAAATCCTACATGCTCCGTTAATCTGTTATATACTTCACATGGTTACGAGTTGCATACTTTTATTGAATATTGTTAGAAGGTTTAATAAAGGTTTATGGATAATTATACTTACACGCATACACACACACACACGCACATTGATAACAATGTGGAAATCTTGCTTGAAAGTTTATATTTGGATTTATGGTGCTATTTCAAAATGTTTCATCTGCATATCTGTATTTGTGTATTTCTAATAAAACAAAAATTATTATTAAAAAAAAAATGAAAGTACAGTGCAGGTGGTAAGTTGGAGCACTTTGGGGGCAGCCCAGAAGAAACACTAGGGGGCTGGGCCCCGTGGGCCCCATGTTAGCTACGGGCCAGGTGACACAGAGCATTGGATGGGATCGGCCACTGGCCTGATCCAGTCCAGGGCTTCTCTTATGTTCTTACGTCTGGGGCAGCGATGCTTTGGGGGGGCACAGTGGGAGGGCTTACGGAGTCATGGCACTGCTGGTCCACCTCCTGATGGCCCCTGGTATTTTTGACCACTGTGTGATGCAGAATGTTGGACTAGATGGGCCACTGGCCTGATCCAACATGGCTTCTCTTATGCAGAGCATTGGATGGGATCGGCCATTGGCCTGATCCAGTCCAGGGCTTCTCTTATGTTCTTACGTCTGGGGCAGCGATGCTTTGGGGGGGCACAGTGGGAGGGCTTACGGAGTCATGGCACTGCTGGTCCACCTCCTGATGGCCCCTGGGTTTTGGCCACTGTGTGATGCAGAGTGTTGGACTGGATGGGCCACTGGCGTGATCCAACATGGCTTCTCTTATGTTCTTATGTCTGGGGCAGTTCTTGGTGCTGGGGGGGTCAAGAGTGGGGGGGCTTCTGGAATTCTGGCCCCGCTGCTGGACCTCCTGATGGCCCCTGGGTTTTGGTCACTGTGTGACGCAGAGTGTTGGACTGGATGGGCCGCTGGCCTGATCCAACATGGCTTCTCTTATGTTCCAGGCAGCTGGTATGCCTCTGGGAGGCCGGGGAGTAGGCCCTGGAGGCAACAGCCGTCCCCAGACCCTTGCCCTGAACAGTCCCTTTAAGTTCTCTTGGCTAATTGTGATCCTCTTCCATGCATTTACTAAATGCTGTCCCTAAACCATCAAAGCCAGTGGCCATAATTGCCTCTTGCGGCAGTGAGTTCCCCAAGCAAATTTATTGTGAAGAATGATTGCAAGCCTGGTACCGGTCAGTTTGGTCCAGGGGCTCTTTTCAGTTCTGTTTGGTGTCGTGGTTCAGTGCGCGGACTCTAATCTGGGAGAACCGGGTTTGATTCCCCCACTCCTCCACTTGCACCTGCTGAATGACCTTGGGCAAGCCATAGTTCTGTCAGAGCTGTTCTTGAAAAAGAGCAGTTTCTGTCAAGAGCTCTCTCAGCCCCACCGACCTCACAGGGTGTCTGTTGTGGGGAGGGGAAGGGCAAGGAGTTTGTAAGCCGCTCTGAGACTCCTTTGGTTAGTGAAGGGCGGGGTATAAATCCAATCTCTTCTCTTCTTCTCTCAGAGCTCTCTCAGCCCCACTTACCTCACAGGGTGTCTGTTGTGGGGAGGGGAAGGGCAAGGAGTTTGTAAGCCGCTCTGAGACTCCCTTGGGTAGTGAAGGGCGGGGTCTAAATCCAATCTTTTCTTCTCTCTTCTTAAACTATTTCATCGCCTTTCCATTTCTTCTTGGGGAACGGTAGGTGTGTTCTTAGAGCCATAGCGACCACCCCCTCCTACTTTGTTTTTGCAGGTTTAAATCCACGTTCTGCTGTCTTTTGAGGTCGCTGCACGGATCTGGGTTTCCGCAGAAGATGCCGGGAGACCGAGCGCTCTCGGATCTCGAGGGAGCCCTTTACAAGGACCTCTCCTTTCCAGCCAAGGATGAGTCGCTCTTCTTTAACTACTCAACTCCGCTGGCCCATTTCAGGGGTGAGATCTGTTGGCTGAGACCTCAGGTTAGTGCCACAGGAAGTGATGGCGGCTACAAGCATGGACGGCTTCAAGAGGGAATTAGATAAGCATATGGAGCAGAGGTCCATCTGTGGCTATTAGCCACAAGGTATAGAAAGGGGCTCTGGGGCAAGTGATGCTCTGTCTTCTTGGTGCTTGGGGGGGGTGAACAGTGGGAGGGCTTCTAATGTCCTGGCCCCGCTGGTGGACCTTCTGAGGGCACCTGGTATTTCTGGCCACTGTGTGACACAGAGTGTTGGACTGGATGGGCCTTTGGCCTGATCCAACATTGGCATCTCTTACGTTCTCATGTTATTGTTTCACCCGTGCGGCATTGTGGCTGTCCTCTAGCTCTTCACTAACGAATTAGGAGCCGGGCTGTTTGCTCATATCACAGATTAAAATTAAATTTAGTAATATTTTCTGCTTTGATAATATTTTCCGTGTAAAGATCGCAGACAAGCGGGGTGGCCAGGCAGGCTGTGCCTGATAACCGGCAGGAAAGTTGTGGGGTTAGATGGTACCGGATACAGAGCGATGTCACTTCTGGTAAAAACCCGGAAGTGACAGAGGGTAGCTCTAGGAATCACCAGAAGCTCTGTGGTAAAGCCATAGGGTTTCTGGAGATTACTAGAGCTACCCTATGACACTTCCTGTGTTTTTACCAGAAGTGACAGAGCACTGCATGCCAACAGGAGCTGGGAGTGGGGGATATTGCCCTCCTTCCCTGGACTACACACAACACAGATTGTGTCCAGTGGGTTTATTTTGATTGAGTGAGGAAGAAAACTGAAGAGGGCAGAACTAATAGGTGCAGGTTAACTGAAATAACTGGGGGCTGCAGTGGCTCAGTGGTTAAGACGCTTAGCTGCAGACCGGAAGGTCGGTAGCTCGGCAGTTCGAGACCCGAGTGCCACGTGACGGAGTGAGCTCCCGTCTCTGGTCCCAGCTCCTGCCAACCTAGCAGTTCTAAAGCAAGAAATTGCAAGTAAATAAATAGGTACTGCTTTGGTGGGAAGGCAACAGCGTTCCGTGCACCTTGGCATCTAGTCATGCCGGCCACATGACCATGGAGAAGTCTTCGGACAACGCTGGCTCTTCAGCTTGGAAACAGAGATACGCGCTGCCCCCTAGAGTCAGAATCGACTGGCTTTCGAGGAAGGGAAACCTTTAGCTGAAATAAACAAATCTGACATTGTTTCTTGGAAAGAGGCATGGAATCATTTACATGAATATCAGCAGGTAAAGAGCGTTTTCCCCCCTGGGACAGAATAGGAGAGTAATCTAAGATACAAGCAAAGTCAACAGAAATCTGCATTCTAGCAATATTTTCCCAGGGAAAGACTAACTCAGAACTATCACATCAATAGATAAAGGAATGAGAAGCAAAGAATTCAGAGGTCAATAATAAGGCAGTTCATCTTTGAAAGATATTTCTTTAAAATATCACCTTTTGGTGTAGTGGTTAAGTGCGCCGACTCTGATCTGGGAGAACCGGGTTTGATTTCCCACTCCTCCACATGCACATGCTGGATGACCTTGGGTAAGCCATAGTTCTGGCACAGCTGTCCTTGAAAAAGAGCAGTTTCTGTCAGAGCTCTCTCAGCCCCACCTACCTCACAGGGTGTCTGTTGTGGGGAGGGGGAGGGAAAGGGGTTTTTAAACCGCTCTGAGACTCCTTTGGGTAGTGAAGGGCGGGGTATAAATCCAATCTCCTCTTCTTCTTTTGCGAGGAAAACAGGTGGACCATTTTTAAACAGCAATTAACTCCCTTTTGGCTCATGATTTTCTTACATTTTAACTCTCCACCTCTTTGACAATTGTTGGAAGTTTCATTAGCAGCGTGTGGCGATTTCATAACAGTGTAATCCTACCTGAACATAAGAACAGCCATGCTGGATCAGACCAAAGGCCCATCTAGTCCAGCATTCTGTGGCCAACCAGCTACCTCTACAAATCTCCTAACTCCCAGCCAATTCCTTGCCAGTCATCCTGAAACCATTAATTCGTCTCTTCAATTGACAGCTGACAATGGGCCATGAGTCTCCCACTTCTTTCTTGCAACTCTAAGTGTCTCTGACAGCGTCGGTGCTGCAAGGGTGAGGGTGAACCAGGTGGGCTGGGAGTGGCTGCTGAAGACTTGTTTACTGCTTCAGAGCTACAGGGTGTTGGCTTGGTTTCAGCTGTAGGCTGTGACTCCTGATCAGCCAGCAACCTGATCTTTTGTTGTTCTCCTTCTGGCTCAGAGCCAGCAGCAGCCGGCTGTTCAGTTACCGACTCAGGGCTCGCAGGTAGCTCTTCGTCTGAGAAATCTGAGCCATCACTCGGCACAGACTGACTTAGGACACTGTGCTCCTCAGCAACTGATTTAGAGAGGCATACTATCTCTTACTGGAGGGAGTCAATATCCGTCATGGCTAGTAGCCGTTGATAGCCCAGTCCTCCATGAATTTCTCCACTCCCCTTTTCTCCACTCCCAACTCCACTTCCAAGTTGGCAGCCGTCACCATAACCCGTGGTGGCAAGTTCCGCAAATCAACTATACGCTGCATGAAAAAATACTTCCTTTTGTCTGTCCCGAATCTTCTACTCTTCAGCTTCAGTGGATGACTCATATTTCTAGTATTATGGGAGATGGAGAAAGGTTTCTCCCTGTCCACTCTCTATGTTCTGCTTGGCTCTGTGAGCTCATGAACGCAGGCAATACAACTGTATTCTTGAAAACCAATTAAAACGGATTCTTGGGATTTCGTCGTGTTCTGAAGCTCTGGTCACCACATCTGGAAAAAGATATAGCATTGGAGAATGTGCAGAAGAGAGCAACTAAAATGATTCAGGGCGCAGAACACCTTCCCTATGAAGAAAAGTTACATTAGGGCTCTTTAGCTTGGAGAAACAGCAACTGAGGGATGACATGATAGAGGTTTACAGCATTATGCATGGGATAGAGAAGGCAGAGAAAGAGGTCCTTTTCTCCCTTTCTCAGCATACAAGAACTCGTGGGCACTCCATGAAATTAATGAACAGTAAGCTTAGTTAAGTGGTCAAGTGGTTAAGGTATATAGATAGGTGGCTCTGTGGTGGCTCAAGTGGTTAAGACGCTGAACTGCAGGCTGTGGAAGGTCAGTAGTTCAGCAGTTCGAGACCACATGACCACGGAAACGTCTTCGGACAGTGCTGGCTCTTCGGCTTTTAAACGGAAATGAGCACCGCAACCCTAGAGTCGGATTCGACTGGCTTTCGAGCAAGGGAACCTTTACCTTTATAGATGGAACACTCTGTCTGGGGCAAGTGATGCTCTGTCTTCTCGGTGCTTGGGGGGGGGCAAGAGTGGGAGGGCTTCTGGAATTCTGGCCCCACTGGTGGACCTCCTGATGGCACCTGCGTTTTGGCCACTGCGTGACACAGGGTGCTGGACTGGGTGGACCATTGGCCTGATCCAATATGGCTTCCCTTATGTTCTTATGTCTGGGGCAGGGATGCTCTGTCTTCTTGGTGCCTGGGGGGCAAGAGTGGGAGGGCTTCTGGAGTTCTGGCCCTGCTGGTGGACCTCCTGATGGCACCTGCATTTTGGCCACTGTGTGACACAGGGTGTTGGACTGGGTGGACCATTGGCCTGATCCAACATGGCTTCCCTTATGTTCTTATGTCTGGGGCAGGGATGCTCTGTCTTCTTGGTGCCTGGGGGGCAAGAGTGGGAGGGCTTCTGGAGTTCTGGCCCTGCTGGTGGACCTCCTGATGGCACCTGGTGTTTCTGGCCACTGTGTGACACAGAGTGTTGGACTGGGTGGACCATTGGCCTGGTCCAACATAGCGGCTTCTCTTATGTCCTTATGAAATGCAGATCGTTGGGTTTTCTCCCCCGTATTTTCCTTCTTAACGTTGCTTCCTGTCTCCCCCCTCCCCAACCAGGAGATCTGTTCGAATCCTCGGCTGTTTTCAGACAATCAATATGAGTGGCAAGTCAAGCAAGGGATGCTGGGAGACTGCTGGTTTCTGTGCGCTTGTGCTGCCCTGCAGAAGAGTAAATACCTCTTGGCCAAGGTACAGCCTGCAATGCCAAACTGGGTGTCTTTTATAACTAATAATCTTAAAAACAAGAGAGCCAATTTGGTGTAGTGGTTAAGAGCGGCGGGCTCTAATCTTGAGAACCAGGTTTGATTCCCCACTCCTCCACATGCAGCCAGCTGGGTGACCTTGGGTCAGTCACAGTTCTCTCAGAGCTGTTCTCTCAAGAGCAGTTCTCTCAGAGCTCTCTCAGCCCCACCCACCTCACAGGGTGTCTGTTGTGGGGAGGGGGAGGGGGTTTGTAAGCCACTCTGAGACTCCTTTGGGTAGTGAAGGGCGGGATATAAATCCAATCTCCTCCTCCTCCTCCTCCTTCGTATTATTACTATTCCTATTATTACTATTTATTTCTGCAATGGGACTTTCCATTTCAGAATGGGAAGGAGGAAAGGATATGGTGGCCAAGGGTGGGGTGGGGATCTTGGAAAAGTTGGGAAGGGGGTGGAGCCCTGAAGCCCCGCCCCTTCCTGTGCAAGACCGCATCAGATGCCTGATTTGTAGCCTGTGCTTTGAGCTTTCTCTCTGCTCCCATAAGGGGTCAGAATCTCTTATTTTTTGAAAAGGAAGGACTGAATTCTCAAGATACTGCAGTGTCTACACTATCAAGGATGGTCCAGAGCAGTGTTCCCTCTAAGCTGAGTTGGTGTGAGCTAGCTCACAGTTTTTTAGCCTCCGGCTCGCACATTTTCGTCTTAGCTCAGGAAGGGATGGCTCCGGAGCAGACTAACCGATGCAGTCGCCAAACCGCTCGCTCGCAATTTTAACGCCAGTAGCCCACAAAGTAGAATTTTTGCTAACGAGACTCCGCAGCATAGAGGGAGCACTGAGATACAGGAAAGTAGAGATCTGCGCCTGTTTTCTTCTCCCAAATCCGTGCTGATTTGCTCCCGTCCTTTCCTCTCAGGTGATCCCTCCGGGCCAGCCCAGTTGGAGAGACGAGAAGTACCGGGGCTGTTTCACCTGCCGGATCTGGCAGTTCGGACACTGGGTGGAAGTCACCATAGACGACCGCCTGCCTTGCCTGGGGGGCAAACTCTGCTTCTCCCAGTGCCAGACGGAAGACGTCTTCTGGCTCCCCCTGCTGGAAAAGGCCTACGCCAAGTATGTGAACCGAGCGTCTACCCGGGTGGCCGACTCCAGGTTGGGAAAGTTCCCGCACAGCTGGGGGTGGAGCCTGAGAAGGGCGGAGTTTTGGGTCGCGGAGGTGGCGTAGCAGGATGTGATTTGTGTATTTTAGAATACAGAATCAACCGGGGAAACGTAATGTTGCAAGATATAAATCTACCAAGTTCTAACACTCAATAGCGTAAGCAGATTGGATTGGAGCCTGATATGAAGTTTGTTGTTACCTAGTTGGAATATAGGAGCTGCGGTGGCTCAAGTGGTTAAGACGCTGAACTGCAGGCTGTGGAAGGTCGGTAGCTCAGCAGTTCGAGACCCGAGTGCGCCGCATGACGGAGTGAGCTCCCGTCTCTATTTCCAGCTCCTGCCAACCTAGCAGTTCGAAAGCAAGAAATTGCAAGTAGATAAATAGGTACCGCTTCAGTGGGAAGGTAACAGTGTTCCATGCGCCTTGGTGTTTAGTCATGCCGGCCACATGACCACGGAAACGTCTTCGGACAGCGCTGGCTCTTCAGCTTTGAAACGGAGATGAGCACCGGAACCCTAGAGTCGGATTCGACTGGCCTTCGAGCAAGGGAACCTTTACCTTTACTAGTTGGAATATAAGCTTTGACGAGCATAGAAAATAACCGAAGAACAAAAGAGACAACACTCAGTAAATGCAAAATGTTGAATGAGAGAATTTACTTCTGAGGAAAGCTTGGAATCGAAACAATGACACAAGCCGGAAGCTTCGTTAATATAATGTGTGATTCTCTTATTTGTTATATGTAACCTTTGGTATATTCATGTATGTAGCACTTTAAAATTATTTTCACTTGGTAAATTTATATTTGGCAATATTATGTTTCCCCGGTTGATTCTGTATTCTGATCCTTTGGCAACTGGGAGGTCTCTCTGTATCTATTTGTGGCTTACATCGTCCGTCTCTCTGCCGTTTTATCCTCACAACAGCCCTGTGAGGTAGGTCGGGCTGAGAGATTGTGCCTGGCCCCGAGGTCACCCAGCGAGCTCCCATGGCACGAGTGGGTATTCGAACCTAGTTCCGCGTCCGGCACTCTTAACCACTGTACCACCCGGGCTCTCCGAAGTTGCCATTTTCCCCAGGGGAACTGATCATAGAATCACAGAGCTGGAAGGGGCCAGACAGGCCATCTAGTCCAACCCCCCTGCTCAATGCAGGATCAGCCTAGAGCATCCCTGACAAGTGTTTGTCCAGCTGCTGCTTAAGGACAGCCAGGGAGGGGGAGCTCACCACCTCCCGAGGCAGCCGATTCCACAACTCTGACTGTCAAAACGTTTTTCCGAAGATCCAGCCGGTACCTTCCCGCCCTTAATTTAAACCCATTCTCACCCTCCTCTAAGCGACAGCCCTTCCGATCCTTCAGGAGAGCCATCCTGTCTCCCCTCAACCTCCTCTTCGCCAGACTGAACATTCCCAAGTCCCTCAGCCTTTCCTCGTAGGGCTCGGTCTCCAGGCCCCTGATCGTCCTCGTCGCTCTCCTCTGCACCCGCTCCATTCTGCCCACGTCCTTTTCGAAGTGAGGCTTCCAGAACTGCACACAAGACTCCGGGTGTGGCCTGACCAAGGCAGCCTACAGCGAGACTATGACATCTTGTGGTTTGGATGTCATGCCTCTGTTGATACACCCCCAAGATCGCAGTAGCCTTTTCTGTCGCCGCGTCACACTGGCTGCTCATATTTAACTTATGGTCCACCCATACCCTGAGATCTCTAAGTGGCAACCTTAATATCCAGGGGTCATTTTGTAGGACTAGAGGGACCACTGGTCTGATCCAGCAGGCCTCTTCTGAGGTTCTTGTGACGGCCTCGGCCTCTCTGCCCTGTTGTTGGCCCTCCGGAGGAACTGGTTGGCCCCTGTGTGAGACAGGATGCTGGACGAGAGGGACCACTGGTCTGATCCAGCAGGGCTCTTCTGATGGTTTTTGGAAGGCCTCAGCCTCTCTCTGCCCTGTTGTTGGCCCTCCAGAGGAACTGGTTGGCCCCTGGCTGAGACAGGATGCTGGACTAGAGGGACCACTGGTCTGATCCAGCAGGGCTCTTCTGATGGTTTTCGGAAGGCCTCAGCCTCTCTCAGCCCTGTTGTTGGCTCTCCAGAGGAACTGGTTGGCCGCTGTGTGAGACAGGATGGTGGACTAGAGGGACCACTGGTCTGACCCAGCAGGGCTCTTCTGATATTCTTATGAAGGCCTCGGCCTCTCTGCCCTGTTGTTGGCCCTCCAGAGGAACTGGTTGGCCCCTGGCTGAGACAGGGTGCTGGACTAGATGGACTACTGGACCGATCCAGCAGGGCTTTTCTGACATTTGTACATTTCAGCTGCTTCTGGAAAGTGCTCTTGCTCTGGCTCCCAGCGTGTCAGCCCATGTCAGAGTGTGCTTCCCTTCTTCCTTTTGAGGAGGGGAATCTGTTGCTGTCTCTGGGCCTTCCTGACCCTTCCGTCTGCCAATTTCTAGGGTGCACGGGTCATACGAGCAACTGTGGGCCGGCCAGGTCGCCGATGCCCTGGTGGATCTGACGGGAGGCCTGGCGGAGCGGTGGGCCCTCAAAGACCCAGGGCGGAACACGGAAAGGGAGAGGACGGGCAAAGTCCTGGAGAAGGCCGTCTTCAGGAGGCTGATGAACCTGAAAGAGAAGTGCGTCATGAGCTGCTCTGTCTTCAGTTCCCGGCAAGGTAAGGGAAAGATTCCACAAAGCCAGGTTGCTCCAAGTGCCCAGCAGGCTAGCGGCCTATGGGAAGAGCTGTTTGGTGTCGTGGTTAAGTGCGTGAACTCTAATCCGCGAGAACCGGGTTTGATCCCCCACTCCTCCACTTGCAGCTGCTGGATGACCTTCGGCAAGCCAGAGTTCTGTCAGAGCTGTCCTTGAAAAAGAGCCATTTCTGTCAGAGCTCTCTCAGCCCCACCCACCTCACAGGGTGTCTGTTGTGGGGAGCGGAAGGGAAAGGAATTTGTAAGCCGCTCTGAGACTCCTCTGGGTAGTGAAGGGCAGGGTATAAATCCAATCTCCTCCTCCTCCTCCTCCTCTTCTTCTTCTTAGTGTTGGGCATCTTTGCACCAGACTTCCCTGTCTTCTATACTGGGCATCTCCAAAATATTGGGCAGCTTCAGGCTGCCACATTTGGGTCATCTGCAAACTTTCTCTTCCCTGAGAGCCAGTTTGGTGTAGTGGTTAAGTGCGCGGAGTCTAATCTGGGAGAACCGGGTTCAGTTCCCCACTCCGCCGCATGCAGCTGCTGGTGTGACCTTGGGTCAGTCATGAGTTCTCTCAGAACTGTCCTCGAAAGAGCTCTCCCAGCCCCACCTACCTCACAGGGTGTCTGTTGTGGGGAGGGGAAGGGAAAGGAGTTTGTAAGCTGCTCTGAGACTCCCTTGGGTAGTGAAGGGAGGGGTATAAATCCAATCTCCTCTTCCTCCCCCCCCAAAAAAACTGTTCCTTTTTAAATTTCCATCTGCCGCTACAACCTGCCACGACCTGGATGGGCCAAGCTAGCCCAGTCTGGACAGATCTTGGAAGCTAAACAGGCTTGGCTCCAGTTCCCGTTTGGTTGGGAGACCACCAAGGAAGTCCAAGGTTGCTACACCAAAAAGGTGGTAGCAAACCGCCTTTGTCAGATCTTGGAAGCTAAGCAGGGTCGGCCCTGGTCAGTACTTGGATGGGAGACCACCAAGGAAGTCCAGGGTTGCTACCAGGGGTCGTTTCGTAGAAAAAGAGGTGCAGGAGCTCATTAGCATAACTCATTAGCATGACTCATCTGCATATGCCACACCCCCTGACCTCACCGGAAGTGTGTCAGAAGGCAACACCCACCGCTCAGGCTCCACTGGACTGTTTTGGATCGCTAGCTATTGGGGCGGGGTGGAACGTGCAGATCTGTCCTCGCAGAGGAGGGAGAGCTTGTACCTGAATAAACCTTGGTCTTGAAGGTGCCACTGGTCTGTCTTGGATTGCTAGGTATGGGGGGGGGGGAACACGCAGATCTGCCCTCACAGAGAAGGGAGAGCTTGTAGCTGAAGGCAAGCGGAGGGGGGGGCTCTGCAATTTACCTGGCTGCTTCTTCTTCCCCGTGGCCCCACTGAGGGCTGCTGGGAGCAGGGTTGTTGCATGTGCCCACCCCCTGGGCTCCTTACTGCCGGAGCTCCGCTCCTGTGCGCTCCCGCAGGAAATGACCCCTGGTTGCTACACAGAGACAAGCAATGGCAAACCAGCTCTGAATGTCTCTTGCCTTGAGAACTCAGTCTGCGTAAGTCGACTGTGACCGGACAGCGCTTTCCGCCACCCAGCAATACAACCTTCCTTCCCTTCAAGTCTTCCCCTCCATGTTGGTGCCTTCTTGTTGGGAGGGCCGGTTCTCTTCTTTCTATTGCTGGACCTCCTGATGGCCCCTGGTATTTCTGGCCACTGTGTGATAGAGTGTTGGACTGGACGGGCTATTGGCCTGATCCAACATTGGCTTCTCTTATGTTCTTATAGCTGGGGCAAGTGATGCTCTGTAGTCTTGGTGCTTGGGGGGGGGCAACAGTGGGAGGGCTTTTTCTATGAAATAACACCTCTTTTTCTCTGAAATGACCCCCGACTATCAACATCTATTTGTATCCCTTTTGTTTTTATTTTTGGCAGTCTCATTTAATGTTAATAAAAAGCAAATCTGCATATTTTCCAATAAAAACATGTCTGTAATATCTGTTCATGCCATGCGGCTCTCAGACATCCGACATTTATTCTGTGTGGCTCTTACGTTAAGCAAGTTTGGCCGCCCCTGGCCTAGAGCATGATAGAAATGTTCATTGTTCTTATCAGTCTTATCTTTCCTCTTAAGTTCGTCAAGATGGGTAACCGTGTTAGTCTGTAGCAGCCGGAAAGAGTAAGAGTCCAGTATGGATATCTGAAGTTGTGAGCAGTGACTCATGAAAGCGACCACAAATTTTATGAGTCTTTTTAAAAATTGTATATTTTTATATGCTCCTGGTGACTGACCCCTGCTGGGGGCCTGGAGGATATTCAAAGAGGTGACTGAATAAAGCCTGCCCCCGCCTCCCGACTGCTGGTATTCCATGGAGGTCTCCCATCCAAGTACTTGCCAGAGTCGGCCCTGCTTAGCTTCCGAGATCTGACGAGACTGGTGGGCTTGCCTGGGCTGTCCAGGTCAGGGAATTTTGCTAGTCCTTAAGGTGCTACTGGACTCTTACATTCAGGAATGGATTCCGTCAAATTGACCTTCACAATAACCCTGCAAGGGCCCAATAAGCCCAGAGACAGTGGCTTGGATTTCGTGGCAAAGCATGATTTGAACGCAGCTCTCCAGCCGTATTACTTTTACTTTCTGCAAGAAGAGCTAGATTCAAATCCAGTAGCACCTTAAGAGACCAACAAGGTTTTCGGGGAGAAGCTGTTGAGAGTCATAAGTTCCCTTCGTTGGATACAAGTTAGAATGGCAATCCCTTAGTCCTTAGACACCAGTCAGAAGATGGAGAGAGACTGAAGACGAAGAGATTGGATTTATACCCCACCCTTCACTTCCCGAAGGAGTCTCAGAGTGGCTTACCATCTCCTTCTCCTCCCCACAACAGACACCCTGTGAGGTAGGTGGGGCTGAGAGAGCTCCCTCAAGGACTGTCCTTGAGAGAACAGCTCTGAAAGAACTTGTGACTGACCCAAGGTCACACCAGCAGCTGCATGTGGAGGGGAATCAAACCCGGTTCTCCCAGATTAGAGTCCGCCGCTCTTAACCACTACACCAAACTGGCTTTAGAGGGTGTTGCAAAAAAAAAAAAGGGACTCAGGTTGCGCAGGTGAAATGCAAAAGCAGATTACATTTTGCATTGTACCTCTGCATCCTGACTCCCTTCTGTGCAACAGCCCTCCCACCTGCTGACTGGGGTATAAGGGCCCAGGGATCTTCATTCTGACTAGTATCTGATGAAGGGAGTGTTGACTCTTGAAAGCTCATACCCCGAAAAACTCATTGATCTCTAAGGTGCAGCTGGACTTGAATCTTGCTTTTATTGCACAGCTACCCTCTGAAACGTTCTGCAGGAACTTCCTTTTTTGGTTTAATTTTGGTATAATTTTGGTTTGGGGCAGATCCGTAGTCAGGATTTTGTGGCTTGAGGGGCAAATTTCTTTCCTGGTGGGGCTGAAGTCCTCAGTGCAGAGAGAAAAGCCATTTAGCCAACAGGAAGCTGTGACCAGGGTAGATCTCTAAATTGCAAGTCGTCGGCCACTTTAGATGACAGTGAGTTCTCAGCTGCTGCAAGTTAATCACTTCTGCCAGCCCAGGCAACAATTCTGATTACAAGCTGGCAGGTGTGGGTGATGGCTTCTAGAGTCAGGAAAGCAGGACACTTAGGCAGAAGAATTCTCTTAAGGGGAACCAGTTTCATGGCACAGCGTTAGAAGGGATCCTAGAGGTCACCTACTCCAACCCCCTTGCTCAGTGCGGGAATGAGTCAACGACAGCACCCCACTCTGCTTAAAGAAGTGGAAACCTTTAAAAAATGTTTTTATTTTTTTTTAATTTAAAGATTTTTATTGTTTTTAGACAAAAGGTTAACAGTAAAATCGAAAACAGTGTAAAATTATGCTTAAATACACACATCTTAACATATGTAAATTTTGCATATTTTCAAGTAATTATGTTCAGAACTGCTTCTTTTTAGAGCTTTGGACAACTTACATTGTAACAAACCTCAAAACTTGTTGTTGTCCGGTATCTAATATATATAAAATAAAATAATAATAAAAGTATAATATTAAAACATATATACAGTGAAGTAGCTAAACAAGGAAAATAAACAATAATAATAACGGTGCAACATTTGAAAAACACACTGCAGGAATTAAGGATAATGTTACCATATTTGTGTATAGAAGATATGTATTCATGAGCCTTCGGTTCAATAGGAAAAAAAAACTTGTTAGGAGCAGTATCGTGTACATCTTTGATATGAGTCCTTTGTACAGTTCATCTGAATCTCGAATTATGTTTAAAAATTTAAAAATGTTTTTAAATGACTGAAAAAAGCATTTAGAGGAGAAATTCTTGTGGGGTTGTGCCTTTAAGAAAGGGGGCAGCCCCCCCCCCAAAATCCCCGCCATAGCTACGGTCCTGGTTTGGGGGCTTGCAGCCATGTTGGGCAGTCCTCTGTGGCTTTTCCTAGCCCTCAAAGTGGTTATAAAGATGGGGGAGCGATGGAGCTGTGTCCCCCTATTTGGAGAGCTGAGCGTTGGCTGTGTTTTAAACGGCGCTTCTCTTCCCCCGCCCGGCAGGTACGAGTGAACTGGGCGAGTTCCACGCCTTCATCGTCGTCGACATGCAGGATCTCTCCAAAGTGTCCAGGAAGGAAATTATCCTGCTGCGGATTCGCAACCCCTGGGGGAGACGCTGCTGGAAGGGGCCCTGGAGGGAGGGGTGAGTGGCCGGCGACTGGCGGGCAGCTTCATAAAGGATGCGGACGTGCCGGTGTAGAGGGGGGGGACCCCATCTGGCTGTGCCAGGCACTGTTCCCTCTAAGCTGAGTGAGTGTGAGCTAGCTCACAGTTTTTTAGCCTCCGGCTCACACATTTTTGTCTTCGCTCAGGAAGGGATGGCTCCAGAGCAAACTGATTGATGCAGGAGCCGAATCGCTCGCTCACAACTTTAATGCCAGCAGCTCACAGAGTAGAATTTTTGCTCACAAGACTCCACAGCTTAGAGGGAAGATTGGTGCCAGGCCCAGTTACGAGATTCTGAGTGGTGCGTAGGGTCGCCAGCAATGCTCCCTGTAAGCTGTGGGGTCTCGTGAGCAAAAGGTCTACTGTGTGGCCCGATCCAACATTGGCTTCTCTGATGTTCTTATGGTGGTCTCCAATGCTCCCTCTAGGCTGTGGAGTCTTGTGAGCAAAAATTCTAATTTGTGAGCTGCTGGCATTAAAGTTGTGAGCGAGTGATTTGGCTGCTGCATCAATTAGTTTGCTCTGGAGCCGTCCTTCCTGAGCTAAGACAAAAAATGTGTGAGCCGGGGGCTAAAAAACTGTGAGCTAGCTCACACTAACTCAGCTTAGAGGGAACACTGGTGGTCTCCCATCTGAGGACTAACCAGGGCTGACCCTGCTTGGGTTTCAGATCTGATGAGATCGGGCCAGCCTGGGCCATCCAGGTCAAGGCAGAGACGAACAGAGGCGGTTTTCCATCGCCTGCCTCTGCGTAGCAACCCTGGGCTTCCTTGGTGGTCTCCCACCCAAATACTAGCCTGGCCTGACTCTGTTTGGCTTCCAAGATCGGACGAGAATGGGCTACCCTGACCGTCCGGGTCAGGGCAGGTGGTGAAAAGTGCCAGCGAGTCACAGCGGGCTTATGGCAATCCTGCCGGGTTTCCAAGGCAAGGGACAGACAGCAGGTGGCTTGCCCTTGCGGTCTCAGCATAGCAAAACTTGACTTCCTCGGTGGTCTCCCGTCCAGGGGTCATTTCCTGCGGGAGCACACAGGAGCGGAGCTCCGGCAGTAAGGAGCCCAGGGGGCGGGCACATGCAACAAGACCCGCCCCCCTGCTCCCAGCAGCCCTCAGTCAGGCCACGAGGAGCAAGAAGCAGCCAGGTAAGTTGCAGAGCCCCCCCCCCCGGCCTGCCTTCAAGCTCTCCCTCCTCTGTGAGGGCAGATCTGCGCGTGTCCCCCACCCCCATAGCTAGCCAAAACAGTCCAGTGGCACCTTTAACACCAAGTTTGATTCAGGTACAAGCTCTCCCTCCTCTGTGAGGGCAGATCTGCATGTGTCCCCCCCCCCAATAGGTAGCAATCCAAAACAGTCCAGTGGCACCTTTAAGACCAAGTTTTATTCAGGTACAAGCTCTCCCTCCTCTGTGAGGGCAGATCTGTGCGTGTGTCCCCCCCCCCCAATTCTGATAACAAGCCGGCAGGTGAGGGCAGATCTGTGAGGGCAGATCTGCACATCCCCCCTCCCCAACAGCTAGCAATCCAAAACAGTCCAGTGGAGCCTGAGCGGTGGGTGTTTCCTTCTGACACACTTCCGGTGACGCCAGGAGGCGTGGCATATGCAAATAAGTTATGCTAATGAGTTATGCTAATGAACTCCTGCACCTCTTTTTCTACGAAAATGACCCCTGCTCCCATCCAAGTACTAACCAGGGCTGACCTGCCTTCGCTTCCAAGAATCTAACGAGATCAGGCCAGCCTGAGCCAACCAGGGCACAAAACGTGCTGATGGCAAGCAGTGCTCCCTCGAAGCTGTGGAATCCTGTGAGCAAAAATTCTACTTGGTGGGCTGCCGGCATTCAAGTTGTGGGTGAGCGATTGGGTGGCTGCATCAGTGAGTTTGCCCTGGAGCCCCAGCCTTCCTGAGCAGAGACAGAAATGTGTGAGCCGGAGGCTGAAAAACTGTGAGCTGGCTCACACGCGCTCAGCTTAGAGGGAACACTGGTGGCAAGTATTGTTTCAGAGAGCGACTCCTCTCTTTCAGTCCCACAAGAGGGCGTCTGTCTTCTAAGAGCAGGTCTCTGCTACGCAGGGCTCGCACAGCATCTAAAGGCAAAGGAAACTGAGAGCCAGTTTGGTGTCGTGGTTAAATGCGCCGACTCTAATCTGGGAGAATCGGGTTTGATTCCCCACTCCTCCACTTGCACCTGGCTGGATGACCTTGGGCAAGCCGTAGTTCTGACAAGAGCTGTTCTTGGAAAAGAGCCGTTTCTGTCAAGAGCTCTCTTAGCCCCACCTACCTCACAGGGTGTCTGTTGTGGGGGGGGGGGAGGGAGTTTCTGAGCCGCTCTGAGACTCCTTTGGGTAGTGAAGGGCGGGGTATACATCCAATCTCTTCTTCTTCTTTTACCTCACAGGGTGTCTGTTGTGGGGAGGGGAAGGGAAAGGAGTTTGTAAGCTGCTCTGAGATTCCTTTGGGTAGTGAAGGGCGGGGTATACATCCAATCTCTTCTTCTTCTTTTACCTCACAGGGTGTCTATTGTGGGGAGGGGAAGGGAAAGGAGTTTGTAAGCTGCTCTGAGATTCCTTTGGGTAGTGAAGGGCGGGGTATACATCCAATCTCTTCTTCTTTTACCTCACAGGGTGTCTGTTGTGGGGAGGGGAAGGGAAAGGAGTTTGTAAGCCGCTCTGAGACTCCCTTGGGTAGTGAAGGGCGGGGTATAAATCCAATCTCTTCTTCTTTTACCTCACAGAGTGTCTGTTGTGGGGAAGGGAAGAGAAAGGAGTTTGTAAGCTGCTCTGAGACTCCCTTGGGTAGTGAAGGGCGGGGTATACATCCAATCTCTTCTTCTTCTTTTACCTCACAGGGTGGATGGTGGGGAGGGGAAGGGAAAGGAGTTTGTGAGCCGCTCTGAGACTCCTTTGGGTAGTGAAGGGCAGGGTATAAATCCAATCTCCTCCTCCTCCTCCTCCTCCTCTTCCTTCCTTCAGGGCTATTGTCTGTTCATGTGGTGAAGAGCAATGCTCCCTCTAAGCTGTGGAGTCCTGTGAGCAAGAATCCTACTCTGTGAGCTACTGGCATTGAAGGTGTGAGTGAGCAATTTGGCTCCAGCATAAATCGGTTTCCTCTGGGGCCCTCCTTCCTGAGCTAAGGCAAAAATGTGTGAGCCGGAGGCTAAAAAACTGTGAGGTCGCTCACACTAGCTCAGCTTAGAGGGAACGCCGGCTATCCGCGCCGTCTTCTGCAGAGGTGCTCCCAGCTAAGCCCCTTGAGTTCAAGAATTCTTTGTTTGGCCAACAACCCCTAACATCGCTTTTTGGTATATACTCCCCCCACCCCCCGTTTTGTTTCTGTCTTCAGTGGTCCTGGGTGGAGCCAGCTGGATCCGGTAGTAGCGGCGGAGCTCTTGTCCCAAATCCAGGAAGGAGAATTCTGGGTGGAAGAGGAGGAGTTTTTTGCTGAATTTGATGAGATCATAACTGGGTATCCAATCACGGAAGAAGGACAGCTCCAGAGTCTTTATACAGGTCGGTAGGGGACCTTCTTCACGGCCGATTTATTCGGCGTTTGTTCCGCCTTTCCTCCAAGGGGAAAATAGGAAACACCTGTGTGGGAAAGACACTAAGAACTACTCCATGACTATCCAGTATCTATAGCATAAAGGTAAAGGTTCCCTTGCTCGAAACCCAGTGGAATCCGACTCTAGGGCTGCAGTGCTCATCTCCGTTTCCAAGCCGAAGAGCCAGCGCTGTCCGAAGACGTTTCCATGGTCATGTGGCTGGCATGACTAAACACCAAGGGGCACGGAACGCTGTTACCTTCCCACCGAAGTGGTTCCTATTCATCTACTTGCAATTTCTTGCTTTCGAACTGCTAGGTTGGCAGGAGCTGGAACTAGAGACGGGAGCTCACTCCATCATGCGGCACACTCGGGTCTCGAACTGCTGAACTACCGACCTTCCACAGCCTGCAGTTCAGCGTCTTAACCACTTGAGCCACCGCAGCTCCAATCTATAGCATACAGAACTATATAATGCAAATACAGTGTGTAAATACAATACAATGGCCCCGTTCACACGGAGGATTTGCCACAGTAAAGGCATGAATGGTAGGCGGATTTTCGGTGCGCGATCACACTGCAAAATCTGGGAAGCATAGCGCACCCATAGCCAACCCGTGGCATCCCGCCAAAGATGTGCAGTAAAAAATATCTCAGCAAGTGCAGTAGTATCCGGAAAAAGCCTGGCAGGGGCGGGCGTCTGATCGCGGGAGTGCTAATATCCCGTGGCTTCCGGCGCCCGTCCGAGTCCCATCGCAAACCAGATGGTTTCCCTAAGCGCATGCGCACGAACACTCAACTGGAAGCAGTGCTGCTCCGCGGAACTGCGCATGCACACAAACACGGAACGCTTGCCGCCCGGCTTCTTTGCCAGCTCCAGCATCACCATGTGATCGCGAGTTTCCTGTCACAGTGCGAAGACTCGGGAGATCGTGTGATCAAGCTAACGTGCTTTATTTTGCCCTGGGGCAAACAGCCATGCCTCACCCCCGCGTTATCGGGCCCGTGTGACCAGGGCCAATAATAAATATGTTTTCTCTTGAAACGAAGATAAAACATATTTATTATTATATTGCATTGACATACTGACCGGATTGGACTTTTGCCCAGCACGGCATCTGATTGTCATTGGAGATGGTATTGTTTTATGCCAATAAAGGCTGTCTGACTGACTGACTATTGTGTAAATTAGTTTGCTCTGGAGCCCTCCTTCCTGAGCTAAGACAAAAATGTGTGAGCCGGAGGCTAAAGAAACGGTGAGTTAGCTCACACTGACTCAGCTTAGAGGGAACACTCACTGGGGGAGTGGAGCGGGGGAGGTAGCTCTGAATTTCCCACGCTGTGCAGGGGGGTTCGACCAGATGACCTTTGGGATCCCTTCCAGCTTTACGTTTCTACAGTACGCTCCCATGGTGAGCTCATGCAGTTTGTAACATCTCGTTAGGCAGAAGCTGTGGAGTCTTGTGAGCAAAAATTCTACTTTGTGAGCTACGGGCATTAAAGCTGTGAGCGAGCGATGTGGCTACTGCATCAATCAGTTTGCTCTGGAGCCCTCCTTCCTGAGCTAAGGCAAAAATGTGTGAGCCAGAGGCTAAAAAACTGAGCTAGCTCACACTCACTCAGCTTAGAGGGAACACTGGTGAGGCTCTACCTCACCAGAGGAAGTGACGTCACGGGTGCACTTCCTCTCTCGACAGACAGAGTCCTAAACCACACGCAGAAGCTGTACGGCTCCTGGGTGAGGGGACACTCTGCCGGCGGCTGCCGTAACAACAGCACCTTCCCGACGAACCCCAAGTTCTGGCTGAGGGTGTGCGAGCCGAGCGAGGTCTGCATCGCCCTCCTGCAGAAGCATCGGAAGTACAGCACGGATTGGGCAGGCAGGGTCCGGAACTGGCCCCGCTTGGTGGAAGCGGACCCGTCTTTGGCTGACGGAATCAGAGGGAAGAATTATCACGCCGTAGGACTACATATCTGGAAGGTAAGTGGGCTCCTTCCTTCTCTTTGGCTACATTGTATTTTTTTTTTAATGTTATTGATTTGTTTATTGGATTTTTTTTTTTTAAGTCGCCACTCACTCAAACAAAGGGTCTCGCGGTGACTTACGACACTTAAACAACATCCTAATTAGTTGCTGTAGAGTTTCCGGGATGTGTGGCCGTGGTCTTGGCATTGTAGAAAGTTTCGCTGTTACCAGGGAACATTCCACGAGGAAGGGGCCAGCACAGAGAAAGCCCTTCCCCTGGTAACAGCGAACCTTTCTACAATGCCAAGACCACGGCCACACATCCCGGAAAATCTACAGCAACGAATGAACTCCAGCCGTGAAAGCCTTCGACAACATATTTAACATCATAGTTGTTTGGTGTATGGTTAGGAGTGCAGACTCTAATCTGGGAGAACCGGGTTTGATTCCCCACTCCTCCACATGCAGCTGCTGGGTGACCTTGGGCAAGCCACAGTTCTCTTGGAGCTGTTCTCTCAAGAGCAGTTCTCAAAGAGCTCTCGCAGCCCCACCTACCTCACTGGGTGTCTGTTGTGGGGAGAGGAAGGGAAGGAGATTGTAAGCCGCTCTGAGACTTCGAGTGAAGGGCAGGGCATAAATCCAATCTCCTCCTCCTCTTCCTCCTTCTTCCTCTTCTGTTAAAAAGCAGCAGAATCAGATAATACATGTAAACTATTAAGATATATAACTCTGCACCATGCCACTGTCAAACCAACCCACAACATCTGGTTAACTTTCAAAGTCCAGCCTGAACAATTCGGCCTAGCAATCCCTGCAGAAACGAAGCAGAAATTAATTAATCCCTGCAGGAACTAAGGGTGTGGGTGTCATCAGAGAGTGCATTCCACAAGGAAGGAGTCCAGCACGGAGAAAGCCCTTCCCCTGGTAGCAGCGAACAGAACCATCCTGGGGCTGAGCACCTGGAAGAAGCCCTGAGACAATGACTGAAGGGGGCACAAGGGTTGTAACAGGAGAGGCAATCCTGTAGGTATGAGGATCGTAAGAACATAAGAGACGCCAATGTTGGATCAGGCCAAAGGCCCATCCAGTCCAACACTCTGTGTCACACAGTGGCCAGAAATACCAGTGCCATCAGGAGGTCCAGCAGTGGGGCCAGAACTCCAGAAGCCCTCCCAGAGCCCCTATCTATACCTTGTGGCCAATAGCCACTGATGGACCTCTGCTCCAGATGCTTATCCAATCCCCTCTTGAAGCCGTCCATGCTTGTAGCCGCCACCACTTCCTGTGGCAGTGAATTCCATGTGTTACACTCTTTGGGTGAAGAAGTACTTCCTTTTATCCGTTCTTTTAACCCGACCGCTCAGCAATTTCATGGAGTGCCCACGAGTTCTCATAATATGAGAAAGGGAGAAAAGGACTTCTTTCTCGACCTGCTCTTTCCCATGCATAATCTTATAAACCTCAATCGTGTCACCCCTCAGTCGTCATTTCTCCAAGCTAAAGAGCCCCAAGCGCTTTAACCTTTCCTCATAGGGAAAGTGTTCCAACCCTTTTTATCATTCGAGTTGCCCTTTTCTGCACTTTTCCCAAAGCTATAATATCCTTTTTAAGGTGTGGTGACCAGAACTGCACACAGTATTCCAAATGAGGTCGCACCATTGATTTATAGAGGGGCATTATGATATGGGCTGATCTGTTTTCAATACCCAGTCCCAGATCGTGAAGGGCTTAAAGAGTTAACACTAACACCTCAAATGGGATCCAGAACCTAATTGGTAGCCAGCACTCTTGCTGCAAAATTGGGGTAAAATGAGCTGACCGTGATGTTCTGGTCAGCAGCCTGTCAGCCGCATTCGGAACAACTTGCAATTTCCGAAGCTTTTCCAAGGGTAGCCCCGTTAAGGTTTCTAGCTCCCCAAGACTGAAGAGGTGAATTTAGAAATGTGAAAATGTTGGAAGCAGTGGGCTTTTCAGCATTTTCCTTACTTGTGTATTCCTGTTGCTCTGGAGGTTTTTTCCTGTTCTGCACGTGTTTTTCTCCTTGTCGTGGTCAATTCAATATTGTATTGCTTTATATCCAGCATAAAGCCCTGCAATTTAAATCTGCAGGGAGAGAACAGTGGACATTACGTGATGTAATATCGTATCAACCACTAGAGGGAGCAAAAGACATGTGGAACAGAACCCCCTCCCCGCCAAGGAACATGAGCACACAAGTGTGGAAAGTGTGGAAAAGCCCAACATTCATTCATTCATTCATTCATTCATTCATTCATTCATTTGTTTTATATCCCGCCCTCCCCGCCGGAGCAGATGTGAGAAGGCACAGAAGTTCATATAAAAAACAAGATCTCGTATTTCACATTTTGAACACCTGACTCCTCGTTTCCTTTTCCTTTTGCAAACCTGATTGGTTCCCCCATTACAACTTCTGGCATGGCTTTTCCACCAGTAAGGACAAAAAAGGGGAAAAGGGGAAAAAGACTGAACCTAAAACCTAGAATTCAGAACCTATAAAGGTTAGTCAAGGATAGAACATGTTTCGGCCTGTACTGGACATGTGATTGCACTGGAGATTTCATTTGTATTTCTCTTCTTTGCCCAGTGGTTAAACTTTGGAACAATTGTTTTCTGGTCTCTATTGCATATTCTGTATAGGTATGATCGTATATATTTTTACATATCAGCCAACACGTTCCGTTTGTATTAGACCTCTGAGGAAGGCCTGTAAAGGCCGAAACGCGTTAGGTCTATTCCATCAGCCTTTGCATGTTTTTATATTTGTATATGAGGTACGAATGGGCCTTTATTCGTTATTTTAATTTGTGTTTAATAAATACATGCAGAGGTCATTTCGGGGGGGAACGCGGGGGAACGCAGTTCCCCCGGGTGAGGTGCAGGGGGGTGGGGCACACAACGAAGCCCCGCCCCCTTCTTCCAGCAGCCCCCTGCTTCCAGCCTCATTCTGTTGCAGAAGGAGGAAGAAGCAGGAGGGTAAGTTGGCGTCCTCCCCCTCTGCCTGGCCGAGGCCACTCCACGTGGCCTCCGCAAGGACTCCCAGCCCCATCCAGGAACTTCCCCAAGGTAGCTGTGTTAGTCTGTTGCTGCAAAATAGTCCAAGAGTTCAAATAGCACCTTTAAGACTAACAAATAGCACCTTTAAGACTCACCTTTAAGACTAAGACTAACTGAGTGGTGGGCGTGGCCTTATGACACACTTCCAGTGATGTCAGGGGGTGTGGCCTTATGACACACTTCCGGTGATGGCAGGGGGTGTGGCATATGCTAATGAGTTATGCTAATGAGTTCCCCTAGCTCTTTTTCTAGGAAACGACCCCTGAATACATGCGTATTTTTTAGGTTTCATAATTAGATTTTAAGAGTTGGCCCTCTTCTATTCTCGACTAACCTTTATAGGTTCTGAATTCTGTGTCTTCCCCCCCACACCCTCTAGGTTGAGAAGAAGAAGTTCAGTCTCCCGAAGACCCTCTCCGCTCCCCCGATTTCAGGCACCGTTTGCCATTCCTACAACCGAGAAGTCCATCTCCACTGTGACCTCTCCCCGGGCTATTACCTGGTCATCCCTAGCACTTTTCTGAACGACGCCGAGGGAAACTTCCTACTTCGGATCTTCTCCAGCGGGAGGATCTCCCTCAGGTGCTTCCAAAGGGGGGGGGAAGAGGGGGGGTGGAGAATCCGCGGGTAGCACTCATGGTAACTCTCACCATTCCTTTGAACCTCCCACCCCGGAAAGGGCTTCCACGTCCATCTTGCTCCCTGTGCCTGCCTTTCTTATCCCTGTTGCCCTTTTCTGTAGGATACCAGGGCTATTTTGGGGCAGGGATGCACAGGAACAGAGTTCCGGCTGGCTCCCGAGTTGGCCACGCCCAGCAGGAACTCATTAGCATAATAGGCCGCACCCAACAGCAGGAACTCATCGGGATTGGCTACATTAGGGGTGTGTGGCCTAACATGCAAAGGAGTTCCTGCTGCAAAAAAAAGCCCTGGGTTTTGACCACAAACAAGGTAAACAGAATAAGAAGGGAAAGGTGGGTGTGGCTGGATGACCACACTTCTGGTAACATGGGGATGCGGCCTAATGTGCTAATGAGCTGTGCTGTCGGGGGTGGCCTAATATGCTAATGAGTTTCTGCTCTTGGGTGTGGCCTATTATGCTAATGAGTTCCTGCTGGGCTTTTTCTACAAAAAGAGCCCTGAGGATAACGTACACTGTAGGAGTGTTTGCAGGCATTGCCTCCTAAGTATTACAACTGCCCTGCAAGGCCTGCCGTATCTGATGAAAGGAGCTTTGACTCTCGAAATCTCGTCCCCCGAAAATGTTGTCAGTCTCTAAGGCGCTACCAGACTTGAATCTGGCTGTATGGTTAATGTAGAAGCCAAAAATGAGAGATCACGGGAGGAAGTGGAGTTCCAAAAACAACATCTGTGACCAAAATAACGAAGAGTCAGTAACGACAAGTTGCAAAAACGTTTACTGTAGTCATTTCTGTAGAAAATTTTCCCTTGGGTTCTGTTATTAGAGAGTCAACATGGAATGTTTCCTTCAAGAGTTGATAAGTAGTAATTGATAAGAATTGGGATTGCCACGCGCTCAGATAAAGCAAATATGGTGAAATGCATTGTTCATTGCGCAGTATTCGTTAGCATGTGAGCGATAATAGAAGAAAATATTGACTCTTCGTGTATTTAATGTAGGCAGTTTTGAGAGAGAGAGAGAGAGAGAGAGAGGAGCATAATAATAATAAAAGTATTCAAGCAAATAAGATCAGCATTAAAATACGGGATACAAGATAGAATCATAGAATGTTAGAGTTGGAAGGGACCTTGCAGGTCATCTAGTCCAACCCCCTGCACTCTGCAGGAGAAGAGCTGAAAGAGAGTCCTACAACATACCCGAAAGATGGTCGTCCAGCCTCCACTTGAAAACGTCCAGCAAAGGAGCTTCCACCACCTCCCGAGGCAGTCTGTTCCACTGCTCAACCACTCTTACAGTTAGGAAGTTTCTCCTGATATTTAGCCGGTAACGACTCCCTTGTAATTTCCACCCATTAGATCTAGTCTCGCAATCCGGAGCAAGAGAGAATAGATCCCCTCCATCTTCTACAGAAGATGGGGCCCTTTGCCTTGTTTTTTCCCTCTCCTTCCCTTGTGCCTTATCCGTGTGCCCTTCCTTCCTGCAGTGAGATAAAACTGTTGCCCCTGGACAACGCCGCACGCGAAGAGCTCCCGGGGGGCGAATGGGAGATGGCCCAGATGGAGGGCTGTTGGAGAAAAGGACAGAACGCCGGTGGCAGCAGGAACTTCCCTTCCTTCCAAACCAATCCCTGCTTTCCCCTGTCCGTCGCTGGCACGGGGCAGAGCAGTGTGAAGGTCTCTCTCCGCCAGCACTGTCCGGATAACAAGTGCCGCCCGATCGGGTTTCATATCTTCCAGGTAGGATTTGAACTGAGGGCCGCCAAAGGGGAAGCTGTGTTGTATTCAGTTTTCCCTGTCCCATTGAGTCCGTGCCCAAATAGGTTAGATCTTAGAACCAGCGTCCCTGAACTTTTTGAGCCTGTGGACACCTTTGAAATTGATTTGATTGATATCCTGCCTTCCCTGCCGAGGCAGGCTCGGGGCGGCTCTAAATGGCCAGGGTCCGGCTTACCTGAAGGACCGCCTCTTCCCGTATGTTCCCTCAAGAGCACTACGATCGGGGAGTCCCCATCTCCTGGTAGCTCCAGGCCCCCGAGAGATTAAGTTTGCCCATACTAGGGGCAGGGCATTTTCGGTGGCGGCTCCTACCTGGTGGAACGAGCTCCCAGAGGCGATCCGGCCCCTGCGGGACCTTGTGCAGTTCCACAGGGCCTGTAAGATGGAGCTCTTTCGCCAGGTTTTCGAGTAGCAGCTTCCCTTTAGTCACACAACGAAGATACTTAGAATCATAGATTTGGAAGGGGTGCCCAGGTCATCTAGTCCAACCCCCTGCACAATGCAGGGAATTCACAAATACCTCCCCCCCCACACACAGGGGTCATTTCTTGCAGGAGCGCACAGGGGCAGAGCTCCAGCAATAAAGAGCCCAGGGGGCGGGCACATGTGACAAGCCCCACCCCCCTGCTCCCAGCACCCCTCAGTCAGAGCAAGAAGCAGCCAGGGAAGTTGCAGAGCCCACCTCCTGGCCCCCGGTCCAAAACAGTCCAGTGGCACCTTTAAGACCAAGTTTTATTTAGGTACAAGCTCTCCCTCCTCTGTGAGGACAGATCTGCACGTTCTCTTGCACGCCCCCCACCCAATAGCTAGCAATCCAAAACAGTCCAGTGGAGCGTGAGCAGTGGGTGTTGCCTTCTGACACATTTCCGGTGATGTCAGGGGGTGTGGCATATGCTAATGAGTTATGCTAATGAGTTGTGCCAATGAGCTCCTGCACCTCTTTTTCTAGGAAAGGACCCCTGCCCACAAACCCCCAGTGTTCCATGCGTAGAAGACTCGTGCTGTGGCAGCAGCTGCTGCCAAAGCAACATTTTATACATCTCCAATGACAATCAGAACCCTTGCTGGGCAACCCCCCCCCGCCCTTTATAAAAGCACTTGGTGGGCACCAGGAAAGGTGTCAGTGGGCACAGAGGAGCCCCTGGGTGCCACGTTGGGGACCCCTGCTCTAGCCAGTCCCTTTGCCCAGAGAGTTCTGTTCTGGCATAGAGAGAACAACAACAACAACAATACAGTCCACAGTAAACAATGACCAAGAAAAACCAACAAATAACAACTGTGTACTGACCAACCCACCCAAGAGCAATAGAAAAGAGACTTCAATACAATTCAGTGCATGTAATCCATCATAGGACAATACAAAAATACATAATATCCCAAAGGGAAAGAACAAAATCCAGAATAACAATCTCTCATAACCAAATCTGGAATAGATGTCCACAATGAAGTCAGATGTCCAACACTTTTCTACAGATTAAAGCATAAATTAGATTTTTTAGATGCACTGAATTGTATTGAAGTCTCTTTTCTATTGCTCTTGGGTGGGTTGGTCAGTACACAGTTGTTTTTTGTTGGTTTTTCCTGGCATAAAGAGAGCCAGTTTGGAGTAGCGGTTAGGAGCGCGGGCTCTAATCTGGGAGAACCGGGTTTGACTCCCCCATTCCTCCACTTGCACTTGGCTGGATGGCTCTGGTTCTGTCAGAGCTGTTCTCTGAAGGACAGTTCTCTCAGAGTTCTCTCAGCCCTACCTACCTCACAGGGTGTCTGTTCTGGGGAGGGGAGACTCCATGTGAAGGGTGGGGTATAAATTCAATCTCCTCCTCTTCTCCTCCTCCTCTTCCTCCTCCTCCTCTTCTTCTCCTCTTCCTCCTCCTCCTGCTCTTCTCTTCCTCCTCCTCCTGCTCTTCTCTTCCTCCTCCTCCTGCTCTTCTCTTCCTCCTCCTCCTGCTCTTCTCTTCCTCCTCCTCCTGCTCTTCTCCTCCTCCTCCTCTCCTCCTCCTCTTCCTCCTCCTCCTGCTCTTCTCCTCCTCCTCCTCTCCTCCTCCTCCTCTTCTTCCCCTCCTCTTCTTCTCCTCCTCCTCCTCCTCTTCTCTTCCTCCTCTTCTCCTCCTCCTCTCCTTCTCCTCCTCTCCTCCTCCTCCATTCTTCTTCTTCTTCTTCTTCTTCTTCTTCTTCTTCTTCTTCTTCTTCTTCTTCTTCTTCTTCTTCTTCTTCTTCTTCTTCTCTTCCTCCTCCTCAGAGCAGGGTGGGGGGGGGATAAGCCAGTTATGTGGATGGATATTTGTAATTCTTAAAGCAGACCATATCTACAAGCTGGGAGGGAACCTTCTCAGCAGCCTTCCCACCTTCCAGGTCCCCAGCGACAACAACAACGTGAAGATGCCTCTCTCGTCCTGCCTGCAGTCGGAGCCGGTGGTGAGCTGCGTGCCTCATTGCTACTCTCAGGAAGTCAATCAGCTGTGCCGGCTGGCTCCGGGGAACTACACCGTCGTCCCGTCGACGTACCTGCCTGATACAGAAGGCAGTTTCACCTTGATCATAGCGACCCAGATAAACAGGTGAGTGTGAACTTCTGCCTTTGGAGGAGATGCATGGATTCAAGAATGTGGAACCCGGTGCCAGTGTTCCCCCTAAGATGAGTCAGTGTGAGCTAGCTCACAGTTTTTCAGCCTCTGGCTCACACATTTTTGTCTGAGCTCATGAAGGAGGGCTCCAGAGCAAATTGAGTTACGCAGCAGCCAAACTGCTCGCTCACAACTTTCATGCCAGGAGCTCATAAAGTAGAATTTTTGCTCACGAGACTCCACAGCTTAGAGGGAGCATTGTCCAGTGCTGGTCTTGTTCGTTTTTTTAATTTTTTAATTAAAAAGAAATGTGGGATACAAAAGGAAAAAAGGGTAAGGAAAAGTGTAAATTCGTCAAAAGTGATCAAATATTAATAGTTGCATACAACAAATAGAATCAACGGTATTAATAAGAATACATTGTTCAAATATGTTGTTGTTGTTCAGTCGCACAGTCGAGTCCGACTCTTCGTGACCCCATGGCCCAGATCACGCCAGGCCTCCCTGTCTTCCGCTGTCCTCTGAAGTTTGCTCAATTTCATGTTCGTTGCATCTATGACACTGTCTCACCATCTCATCCTTTGCCGTCCCCGTCTTCTTTGACCTTCAATCTTTCCCAGCATCAGGGTCTTCTCCTGTGAGTGCTCCCTTCTCATTGGGGGGCCAAAGTATTTGAGCTTCAGTTTCATTATCTGGCCTTCCAGGGAACAGTCAGGGTTGATTTCTTTTAGGATTGACTGATTTGATCTTCTTGCCGTCCAAGGGACTCTCAAGAGTCTTCTCCAGCACCATAGTTCAAAAGAATCTATTCTTCGGCGTTCGGCCTTCCTTATAGTCCAACTCTTGCAGCCATATATGACTACTGGGAATACCATTGCTTTGACCATGCGGACTTTTGTTGGCAGGGTGATGTCTCTACTTTTTATCAGGCTGTTTAGGTTCGCCATCGCTTTCCTCCCAAGGAGCAGGCGTCTTTTAATTTCATGGCTGCTGTCACAGTCTGCGCTGATCTGGGATCCCAGGAACGTGAAATCTGTCACTACTTCCACGACTTCCCCTTCTATTTGCCAAGGAGTGACGGGGCCGGATGCCATGATCTTAGTTTTTTAGATGTTGAGCTTCAAGCCCACTTTTGCGCTCTCCTCTTTTACCCTGAACAAGAGGCTCTTAAGGTCCTCTTCACTTTCTGCCATTAGAGTGGTATCGTCTGCATATCTGAGGTTGTTGATCTTTTCCTCAGCTATTTTAATTCCTGCTTGTGATTCATCCAGGCCAGCATTTCGCATGATGTACTCTGCATATCTATTAAATAAGCAAGGTGACAATATACATCCTTGTCGTACTCCTTTTCCTATGCTAAACCAATCAGTTGTTCCATATCCAGTTCTAACTGTCGCTTCTTGACCCTTATACAGGTTTCTCAAGAGACATGTGAGGTGGTCTGGTACTCCCATCTCTTTAAGGACCTGCCATAGTTTGTTGTGATCCACACAGTTCAAATATAGAAACGGCAAATAAAACATCGTTATTACAGTATTCAGGAATAAGTTCTCTCTTTGAGATCAGAAACAAAATATCTCTGAATATCCAGTGATAGTCTAATCAAAATAAACGGGATTACATCTTTAACAATTAAATTTCTACAAGTTTAAACCATCCTTAAAACCTGAATATTGTCTTAATCACTTATCACACTATAAGCCTTATTTTTACTCAATATCTTAAATACTTAATGGAGTATTAAATAAAGAGATTTAAACTGTAATCAATATCATCATCCTCTTTTATGTAATAGATAAACTCAAAAATTTTCAAGAAATTTAAGTATTCTCATAATATAATAGGCTTGCCATTTCTGCTGGAATTCTTTCAGCAGTCTTTTATTTATATAGGAGAAGTCCATCAGTGGCTATCAGCCCTACAAGGTATAGATAGAAACTCTCAGACTGGGGCAAGTGATGCTCTGTCTTCTTGGTGTTTGGGGGGAGGCAACAGTGGGAGGGCTTCTAGTGTCCTGGCCCCACTGCTGGACCTCCTGATGGCACCTGGTATTTCTGGCCCCTGTGTGACACAGAGTGTTGGACTGGATGGGCCATTGGCCTGATCCAGCATTGGCTTCTCTTATGTTCTTCTGTTCTTATGACTCTTGGTCTGGGGCAAGTGATGCTCTGTATTCTTGGTGCTTGGGGGGGGCAACAGTGGGAGGGCTCCTAGTGTCCTGGCCCCACTGCTGGACCTCCTGATGGCACCTGGTATTTCTGGCCACTGTGTGACACAGAGTGTTGGACTGGATGGGCCATTGGCCTGATCCAACATTGGCTTCTCTTATGTTCTTCTGTTCTTATGACTCTCGGTCTGGGGCCAGGGATGCTCTGTATTCTTGGTGCTTGGGGGAAGGTGGAAAGAAAGAATGGAAGAGGTGGAGAGAGAGAGAACGGGAGGGAGAGAGAAACAAAGAAAGCAAATCGATATTTATTTGTCTAAGGTGGAAAGAAAGAATGGAAGAGGTGGAGAGAGAGAGAACGGGAGGGAGAGAGAAACAAAGAAAGCAAATCGATATTTATTTGTCTAAGGTGGAAAGAAAGAATGGAAGAGGTGGAGAGAGAGAGAACGGGAGGGAGAGAGAAACAAAGAAAGCAAATCGATATTTATTTGTCTAAGGTGGAAAGAAAGAATGGAAGAGGTGGAGAGAGAGAGAACGGGAGGGAGAGAGAAACAAAGAAAGCAAATAGATATTTATTTGTCTAAGGTGGAAAGAAAGAATGGAAGAGGTGGAGAGAGAGAGAACGGGAGGGAGAGAGAGAAACAAAGAAAGCAAAAAGATGGGAGAGAGGGAGGGAGGGAAAGCGTGCCTCCCCTTCGCTTCCCCAGCTGCCCTGCCGGGAGCCGCACAAGATGTGTAAAAGAGTCGCAAGTGGCTCCCGAGCCACAGTTAGGCCACCCCTGGTCTACTCAGACTGGCAGTGACTCTGCTGGGCCTCAGGCCTCAGACGGAGGTCTCTCACATCACCGACTGCCACGTTCTTTAACTGGCGATGCCGGGGATTGAACCCGAGACCTTCTGCGTGCTGAGCAGATGCTCTATCGTTGAGCCACGTCCTCCCCCCCCCCCAAATTGGTCATTCATCAAGTTCTTGGCAGAGCAAAAACTTTCCCCAGATTTCAGGAAACTAGCGTGGAGATCCTTTATTGATCAACAATGTAGGATTTTGCCCACGTTTCCACTCATCTGCGTTACAGGACAAAAACAGGGGGGCCCCCGCCCCCAGAAGCCCCTGGAACTGGTTGCCGGGCCTAGAAATATCCCATCTCAAGTCCCTGGCAATGTAGTTTGTAGTAATTCTTGCTGCTGTTAGATGTGATTATGGTTACAGTGATGTGTTATAGAGAGCCAGTTTGGTGTGGTGGTTAAGAGCGTAGACTCTAATCTGAGAGAACCGGGTTTGACCGCTCCACATACAGCTGCTGGCGTGACCTTGGGTCAGTCACCAGTTCTCTCAGAGCTGTTCTCTCAAGGGCAGTTCTTGAAAGAGCTCTCTCAGCCCCACCTACCTCACTGGGTGTCTGTTGTGGGGAGGGGAAGGGAAAGGAGATTGTAAACCAGTCAGAGACTCCGAGTGAGGAGCGGGGTATAAATCCAATCTTCTTCTTTTCTTAAAACTGCAGTTCTTTAAGATGCCATACTTATTTTACTGATTTTATGTGTTGTGATGACTTTATTGTTTCGATTGCCTTAATTTGTCCTCGCTCTTGCGCTAATGCGCTAAAAAAAAGTCAGTGTATTTTGTAACCCCAGTGGCTTGTGTTTGCTTTCGCACAGGAAAAGCATTCGGATCCAGGAGACTTTGGGGCAAAGGCTGCAAGAGGTGAGTGACCTGTTAAGTCACTAAGTCAGTGGCCGGTGCGGGTAGAAATGAACATCCGAAGGTGGTTGGCATGTGAGTGTCTTAGACCCCAGTCTTAAGAATAGGTTAAACAGAAGTGGGTGCCATTGAATTCATTGGGATTTTCTTCCGTGTGGATGGGCGGAGGACAGTGACTAAAATGTGGAGTTCACTGCCAGAGGGTGTCGTGATGGTCACAGGAATAGAAAGCTTTAAAAGAGGATTAGATAGATACATGGAGGAGAAGTCTATCAATGGCTACTAGCCACGGGGACTGCAGGGAACCTGCAGAGCCGGGAGGCAACATCAGGGGAAGGCCTCGGCCTCTATGCCCTGTTGTTAGCCATCCAAGAAACTGGTTGGCTGCCGTGTGAGGCAGGATGTTGGACTAGATGGACCACTGGTCTGATCCAGCAGGGTTCTTCTGAGGTTCCTATGAAGGCCTCGGCCTCTCTGCCCTATTGTTGGTTCTCCAGAGGAACTGGCTGGCCATGGTGTAAGGCAGGATGCTGGACTAGATGGACCACTAGTCTGATCCAGCAGGGCTCCTCTGATGTTCTTATGAAGGCCTTGTCCTCTCTGCCCTGTTGTTGGCCCTCTAGAGGAACTGGCTGGCCCCTGTGTGAGACAGGATGCTGGACTAGATGGAGCACTGGTCTGATCCAGTAGGGCTCTTCTGGTGTTCAGATGAAGGCCTCGGCCTCTCTGCCCTGTTGTTGGCCCTCCAGAGGAACTGGCTGGCCACTGTGTGAGACAGGATGCTAGACTATATGGACCACTGGTCTGATCCAGTAGGGCTCTTCTGGTGTTCAAATGAAGGCCTCGGCCTCTGTGCCCTGTTGTTGGCCCTCCAGAGGAACTGGCTGGCCACTGTGTGAGACAGGACGCTGGACTGGATTGACTGTTGCTCTGATCCAGCAGGGCTCTTGTGATGTTCTTATAATCATGCCATGTATTTTCTTAATAGTCACAAATATACATACAAAAGTGGTCATGACCCTAGCGTTTGGGGCTACAAGCTGCTCTAGCTTACGATGAATCAGTGATTTAAAATGTTAACTGATCGTTTCCTCTCCTTCAAATGTTCCATGTTATACATCGGGTCACACCAGGCTGGAGGCTGCTTTGTGACCTGTCTCTGGTTTATAAGGCTATCTTTTTTCATTACTGTAAAAAAAAACACCCACTTCTGAAAACAAAGTTCACGTTTTGCAAATAGATGAGCTGGCTGAGTGCACAAAATTTACTTTGTTTCCCAAGACAAACAGCAGACAAGAAAATCAGCCAAGGGAGAGAGCGGGCCAATTCATTTGGACCTCTCTTCAAAGCGTCAGCTGCTTTGCAAATTTCTCTCCAGGTTGCACTGACCTGCACGGTGGTATGTTGTCATCAAACGCTCACGTGTGCTGTGCATGACTATGACACTGTGGAAGGAGAAAAGTCTGGTGTAGCGGTTAGGAGCATGGAGTCTAATCTGGGAGAACTGGGTTTGATTCCCGACTCCTCCACATGCAGCTGCTGGCGTGACCTTGGGTCAGTCACAAGTTCTCTCAGAGCTCTTCTCTCCAGTCCTGGAAAGAGCTCTTTTAACCCCTGTCTACCTCACAGGGTGTCTTTTGTGGGGAGGGGAAGGGAAAGGAGATTGTAAGCCGCTCTGAAACTCCTTCACGTTGTGAAGGGCATGGTTTGAATTCAATCTCTTCTCTTCTTCTTCTGTGCCTGGCCGCACAAAGCCCATGAGTCTCCAAGCTCAGTGTCCCATCACACATCTTGTGATGTGTCCCCTCGCAAAAAGAAGATCTGCTACAACAGGATAAGGGATAAGGGTGCCTGGTAGGCTTCTCACCTTCCCTACATATGTGGCCCTAGATTAGACTGGTTAAATCGGAATTGCAAGCCGCTCAGAGCCCCTAGGGGGTGAGTGGGATAGAAGCTGAAGGAAATAATAATAATAATAATAATAATAATAATAATAATAATAATAATAATAATAATAATAATAATAATAATAATAATAATAATAATAATAATAATAATAATAATAATAATAATAATAATAATAATAATAATAATAATAGTAATAATAATAGTAATAATAATAATAATTGAGGCCTACCAGAATAACTGACAACTGCATGATTTTGTAGGAAAAATTGAAGGCTTTCCAAGCTCCAGACTCTTTATTTTTTGCCTTGCCATACTCCCAAAGAGCCCAGTGGTTAACTTGCATGGTTATTCTCTCCCCCGTTTTGTCCTCACAACAACCCTGCAAGGGAGCTTAATCTGAGTGTGTGACTGACTCACGCCCCCCCCCTTTCCCGAGAGGAGTGGAATGGTGTCCGGCTTGCCTAGGTCACATGGTTCGCGCCGCCTGCTTTATCTTCCTGTAAGATCACTGGCTGACATTGCATCACCTTCTTGGATTTTGTTGCAGGGGTCGTTTTGTAGAAAAAGAGCTGGGGGAACTCATTAGCATAACTCATTAGCATATGCCACACACCCTGACATCACCGGAAGTGTGTCATAAGGCCACACACCCCGCCCCCAACGGACCCAGCCGCCGCCGCCGGCCTTGCAGCTCCACTGCTGAGCCCCATGAGGGGCCCGGCGGTGGACCTGCAAGGCC
>NW_015173823.1:39900-57419 GCF_001447785.1 Gekko japonicus
TATATATATATATATATATATATATTAAGGTGATTATATATAAAAATATATGTAATGGAAAATATTTCTCCCCAGCACCCCCTTTGTTACCTTGTTTACAAGATGATATAAAACTTGCTTCTGTTGGGGCACATTTACATTCCACATTTTACATTTCAGTTTTCGCAACGAATCTGTTTTTCAGCCGAATTATTAGTTTCACCGTTGCCGCATGCTTAGCGCTGCATGCTTTTGCCATTTCTGCGAACTTGCTGCTCCTTTTGGCAAAGAGGTAATATAACAAAAATACAGAAGGGAGGACGGTTGTATATCTTATAGCAGAAAATTTTAAAAAGTGTTCCTTTCAAAACCCACTTCTTTACACTACCCTGTGAGGTCGGTGGGGCTGACAAAACTGCAACTGGCCCAAAGTCACCCAGCGGGCTTCATGTGGGGAGCAGTGGGGCATCAAACCCGGTTCTCCAGGTTAGAGTCCACCCCTCTTAACCACTACATTGTGTTAGTTAGTCTTCTGTATTCCCAGTTCTCTTAGGTTATAACCCTTCTTTGAATAGAGCCTGAGATCCCCCCCCCCCTTCATTCTACTCCACTGGGAGTATTCGGAGCTCTGCATGACCAAGCAGAGGGAACCCTCTGAAAATCCTGTGCCCCCCTTCTTCCCCCCTTCTGGTAGCTGCTTTTCCTTGGTCCCACCAGGGTTGGAGTACTTGGTCCTGGTGGGCTTGGAAGAGAGGGAGTCAGCGAGGTTTTCTCACCTCAGACAAGGTACAGCCATCCCCCTCCCCGGGCCTGTGCCCCTGGTAGCCAAGGCGAAGGGCTTTTCAGCACTCTTATTTTTGTCGCTTGTGTGCCCAGATAACATCTTTTTTCCTTTTTCTGCACACGTTTTGCTCCCTCTAGTGGTTTCCTGGATATTTCATTGTTGTATCACCGGCTTATTCCTAACCACTTTAAAAGTGCAGGGAAATAAGTCGGAGATAACAGAGATGAAATATAGAAGCGACCACTAGAGGGAGCAAAAACTGTGCAGAAAATGAAAAAAGACACAGTACGGGCACAAGTGACGAAAATAAGAGTGCAGAAAAGCCCTAAGCTGGGTCCCTGCAACTTTGCCCTTGCGGCTTAGCTTAGACTCAACCAGTGATGGGGTCAGTCCAGGAGAGAATACCAGTCATCTCTTGCAGCATCAATGTCTGGCAGTGAACTGTGCTCCTGCAGTGCATGGATGACGCCCTTTTCGCGGTGCCCACCCCACGGAGACATCCCGTTGATCTCCCTAGATGTTGTTTGTAATGGGGAAGTGAGAGAAATTGATCCTTCTGACCTTCGCAAAGTGGAGACTAACGAACAACATATTGGTTTTTTTAAACGGCATGGGCGAAATTTATGTCTATCGATCTATATATATATATTTTTTGCAGGTTTCCTTTAAAGCAGTGATGAAAATGTGATTTTGGGTCAGCAGATCAGCATCAGCGGAAATGGTGTCAAGCCTCAGGAACGGCGGAGGTGTTTTCAATTTGAACGGCAATAATCTGAGGATACGTCTGGCCCAGAGGCTTCCTGGGCATATCAGCATTCCAGCCTTCTTATTTAATCTCTCTCTCTCTCTCTAATAAAGTAAACTAGAACTCCCAATACAAATCACACTTTGGTTTTGTAACACTCCTGCATGGACTTCGGCCTCCCTTGAAATCTCTTGGCATTCATTCCGTCTGTTTCGGTCTCCCTTCTCTTTGAACCTCACGTCCCCGATATCAGTGGAAAGATACATTGTGTATGTGCTGTGTTTTTTTTTTAATTCAGTGGCAGTAACACTTTGGCCTGTGTGGTTGTGTAAGTGTGCATGTATACGTGGTGAAAACAAATTCTTTCGGCAAAAACAGTACGTTGGCAAATGAAGTGTTGGAGGCTGATAGTGTGGAAAAGAGGCCTGAGAGGAAGCAGGAAATGTTGCAGCTGAAATACGCTGCGACAGCCAGATGTGCTTCCTACCTTCTGCCTGCCTGCACGAGGTTCTATTTGGCTGGGCCCGAAAACACATGACCCAGCAGACTGAACGTTACTCACCAGCTGTGTAATGTGGTTTGTCAGATTCTCACCGAGACGGTGGCAGGAACAGACAAGCTTAGCCTCGGAATAAGGTGGGGGGTACCAAGTCGGAGGTTGTGGACCACATTCAGCAAGGCTTGTTGCAAAAGGGAGCAGGTCTGTTTGAGGCCACGCACCTGACCTGCCCTGGAGCAGTTTCCTCGTCTACCTTGCCCCCTAGTCTCTTATGCTTAGCTATTCCCCTGGGAGAAAAAGATGACAAGGGAATATTCTACCAGATGTATCTGGTAGAGTAGTCCTGGATGTATCACCCTCCCCAAGTCCCTCTCTTCTGCCTGATGTATCTGGTAGAGCAGCTCCGGAAGTCCCAGAAGTATCACCCTCCCCAAATCCCTCTCTTCTGCCTGATGTATCTGGTAGAGCAGCTCCGGAAGTCCCAGAAGTATCACCCTCCCCAAATCCCTCTCTTCTGCCTGATGTATCTGGTAGAGCAGCTCCGGAAGTCCCAGAAGTATCACCCTCCCCAAATCCCTCTCTTCTGCCTGATGTATCCGGTAGAGCAGCCCCGGAAGTCCCGGATGTATCACCCTCCCCAAGTCCCTCTCTTCTGCTTGATGTATTCGGTGGAGCAGCTCCGGAAGTCCCGGATGTATCACCCTCCCCAAGTCCCTCTCTTCTGCCTGATGTATCCGGTAGAGCTGCCCCAGAAGTCCCGGATGTATCACCCTCCCCAAGTCCCTCTCTTCTGCTTGATGTATTTGGTGGAGCAGCTCCGGAAGTCCCGGATGTATCACCCTCCCCAAGTCCCTCTCTTCTGCCTGATGTATCCGGTAGAGCTGCCCCGGAAGTCCCGGATGTATCACCTCAAGTCCCTCTCTTCTGCCTGATGTATCCAGTAGAGCTGCCCCGGAAGTCCCGGATGTATCACCATCCCCAAGTCCCTTGCGTCCTTCTCCTCTTCCCGTACTGGATTTCCTTGAAACATTCGCACCTCCCTTCCCTGTTCACCTGCCATCCCTTCTCTGCTGCTACAATTTCTCTTTGTGGCCTCCTCCAGCTCCTGAGCTCTACTTCCCTTAGCTCAAAAAGCAACGCATTCGCCGGGCTCTTACAGGGTAGGGACAGTGACACCGCCTGTCAGGGTGCGCCACCTTAGATGGCCACCTCGGTGTCCCTGTTGTCAAAATTGCTCTTACAGCACAAAGGCTTTGCGGCATTGTGGGATATTTATTTATTTAAATTATGGAATGTATATGTGGGGGAAAGAAATCCCGTGGCACACTTGTTTCCAGAGGACATGGGCGAAAACAATCTCTCGGGGGAACGTCGGGGTTTTGCCTCCCTGCGAGGGCGAGAAATCAGAGTTGCGACTGATTCCCACCACCACCACCCCTCCCCTTTGTAAAGCGTTTCTTAAGTGAGATTTTAAGATACTGTATTTTTTTGAATAACCAAAGTGGTTGTTAAAATGTCTTTTGGAGAATAAAATATGAAACGGCGTCCTGGTACCACGTCTTTCTTCACAGCTGTGTGACCTTAGGCTTTGGCACGTTCCAAGCCAAAACTGGCCCCTTCTTTCGGGCTTGTATCTGACCCTCATCAAAGGCTCCTAAGTAAGCTCAAAAATCATGGGATAAAAGGATAAGTCCTTTTATGAATCAAAAACTGGCTAATTAATAGAAAACAGAGAGTGAGTATAAATGGGCAGTTCTCTCTGTGGAGGGTGGTAACCAGTGGGGTACCGCAGGGATCAGTACTTGGTCCACTGCTTTTTAACTTGTTCATTAATGATTTGGAGTTGGGAGTAAGCAGTGAAGTGGCTAAATTTGCGGATGATACGAAGTTGTTCAAGGTGGTGAAAACCAGTGAGGATTGTGAGGCACTCCAAAGGGATCTGTCAAGGATGGGCAAGTGGGCGTCAACATGGCAAAGGGGGTTCAATGTGGCCAAGTGCAAGGTGATGCACATTGGAGCCAAAAATCCTAAATATAAATACACATTGATGGGGTCTGAACTGGCGGAGACTGATCAAGAGAGAGATCTTGGAGTTGTAGTAGATAACTCACTGAAAATGTCGAGACAGTGTGTGACTGCAATAAAAAAGGCCAATGCTATGCTGGGGATTATTAGGAAGGGTATTGAAAACAGATCAGCCAATATCAAAATGCCCCTATATAAATCAATGGTGCAACCTCATTTGGAATACTGTGTGCAGTTCTGGTCACCACACCTTAAAAAGGATATTATAGCTTTGGAAAAAGTGCAGAAAAGGGCAACTCAAATGATAAAAGGGTTGGAACACTTTCCCTATGAGGAAAGGTGAAGGTGCTTAGGGATCTTTCGCTTGGAGAAACGACGACTGAGGGGTGACATGATTGAGGTTTATAAGATTATGTATAGGATAGAGCAGGTCAAGAAAGAGGTACTTTTCTCCCTTTCTCACAATACAAGAACTCATGGGCACTCCATGAAATTGCTGAGTGGTCGGGTTAGAACAGATAAAAGGAAGTACTTCTTCACCCAAAGAGTGATTAACACTTGGAATTCACTGCCACAGGAAGTGGTGGCAGCTACAAGCATGGACGGCTTCAAAAGGGAATTAGATAAGCATATGGAGCAGAGGTCCATCAGTGGCTATTAGCCACAAGGTATAGATAGGGGCTCCGGGGCAAGTGATGCTCTGTCTTCTTGGTGCTGGGGGGGGTTTACAGTGGGAGGGCTTCTAATGTCCTGGCCCCACTGGTGGGCCTCCTGATCACACTGGTATTTCTGGCCACTGTGTGACACAGAGTGTTGGGCTGGATGGGCCTTTGGCCTGATCCAACATTGGCGTCTCTTATGTTCTTATGTTCTCCTCCTTTTCAGACCCCTCTACACAGGCCCCATAGCCAGGATTTTTTTAATTCCGGGGGGGGGGGGGTTTAAATAAGTCGGGGGGCACCCTGCGCACACCCCTGCACCCCTCAAAAAAGGAGGACCTGGGCTGGACAGGAAGTCGGGGGGGCAGGCCCCGAAATGCCCCACTGAAGCTACGGGCCTGTCTGTACACCTTCAAATATGCCCACCTGGTTTGAATTTTAAAAAAGGAATCGGATAGACCTGCATAGGAATGAGATAAATGCCATAGACTATGATGCCAACAAAATCTCCAGGGTATAAGCTTAGCAGAGTCAAAATTCCTTTTGTCAGATACAAGGCATAACATCCCAGTTGCAAGGTGCGATAGTCCCACTGTACACTGGCATTGGTCAGGCTGCACCTGGAGTCTGGTGGGCCGTTCCGGAGGCCTCATTTCCAAAAGGACGTGGACAGAATGGAGCGGGTGCTGAGGAGAGCGACGAGGATGATCGGGGGCCTGGAGACCAAGCCCTCGGAGGAAGGTTTGGTCTGGAGGGAAGGAGGTTGACGGGGGACAGGATGGCTCTCTTGAATTATTGGAAGGGCTGTCACTTAGAGAAGGACAGGGAGCTGTGCCTGGTGGCAGCAGAGGAGAGGACCAATGTTCCCTCTAAGCTGTGGAGTCTTGTGAGCAAAAATTCCACTTTTTGAGCTACCGGCATGAAAGTTGCATGCGTGCAATCTGGCTGCTGCGTAAATCAGTTTGCTCTGGAGCCCCATTCTTCCAGAGCTAAGACAAAAATGTGTGAGCCAGAGGCTAAAAAAACTGTGAGCTAGCTCACACCAACTCAGCTTAGGGGGAACACTGGAGAGGACGCACAAGAATGGGTTTAAATTAAGGGCGGGAAGGTACCAGCTGGATATTAGGAAACCCTCTTTTTTTCCAGTAAGGGCTGTGGAATCAGCTGCCTGGAGAGGTGGTGAGCTCCCCATCACTGGCAGCCTTCAAGCAGCGGCTGGACAAACACTGGTCAGGGATGCCCTAGGCTGATCCTGCATTGAGCAGGGGGTTGCAGTAGATGCACTAGTATGGCTCCTTCCAGCTCCGGATTCTATGATTCTAAGTAGGTGCAGAGATCCCTGAACCCTTCTATCCCAGTCAGAAGGCAGGAATGGTGTGGCAGAGATGGAACTCAGGATGCAGAGGTATGATGCCAAGATGTGCAGGGGGTTGGACTAGATGACCTGCAAGGCCCCTTCCAACTCTAACATTCTATGATTCTATGTAATCAGCTTGCTCAGAGGGCAGTTAGTGAAACTCTGACCCAGACGCAAAAAGGATACTGGCTGAAATGGAACCTCCCACTTGGGTGTGTTTTGTGTCTTTGTCACAATCCATTCTGGCTTCCCCTGGACTTCACCCTCCTTTTCACAGGCCCTTGCATTTGATTTGAGTGGGAAAGAGGGAAATCTTTCCGCCTGAGGGCCTCCTCTAGGTCTTCCCAAATTGGGAGTGGACTCTGGAAACTGAAAGAGCCCCACGTCCACTTCCCAGCCCTCCAAAGCCAAGACCCAAATTTAGCGGACAAATTTTCTCTCCCACACTGCTGCTCTAAATGGCCCTTGGTCTCAGGGCCCTTGGTCTCAGGCTGTAACTCAGGGGTGTCAAACATGCGGCCTGAGGGCCGAATCAGGACCCCGGACGGCTTCCATCAGGCCCTCAGCGGAACTGGCTGTCTTCTGCTTCTTCTTCCAGTTCTGCTGCTGCTGCATCATCATAGGTTTGCAGCTTACAGATAACACACCTGAACAGCATGCTCAAGACTGCAACAGCACAGATGTTTTGATGCAATAATTCAGAGCAAGAGGTGTCAGTTATCAGGCACTGTTAAATAAACAAAATATTGCAGGAGTACTATATGTTTTAAGCATCTTTTTATTTTAAGTAAAACAAAAACCTTGTGTTTGTGTCCTTTATAGAAGAGAAGAGATGGGATTTATACCCCGCCTTTCACTACCCAAAGGTGTCTCAGAGCAGCTTACAAACTCCTTCCCCTTCCCCTCTCCACAACAGACACCCTCTGAGCTAGGTGGGGCTGAGAGAGCTCTTGACAGAAACTGCTCTTTTTCAAGAACTGCTCTTATCAGAACTACAGCTTGCCCAAGGTCATCCAGCCAGGTGCAAGTGGAGGACTGGGGAATCAAACCCGGTTCTCCCAGATTAGAGTCCGCGCACTTAACCACTACACCAAACTGGCATAAGGTTTATAAAGTTTATATCTCTGCTACCTGGCTTTACATTTTATGACACACATAGCCCAGCCCAACAAGGTCTCGTTTATGTCAGATCCGGCCCTCCTAACAAATGAGTTCGACACCCCTGACTTAACTTTTCCAGGAACGTCATCCTGCTATTTGGTTCTGCAGAAGAATGGGTTACAAAGCTTGAGGGCCAGAGGGAATTATCTCATGGACTAGATGGGGAACCCAGGCAGTCATTTGCCCACCTTCAGTTGAATCTATCTTTCACTGGTTAGATCTGCTGGGTCTCTCCAGAGAGGCATTTGTAATGCAAATTAGCATTCTGGCCCATGCCCAATTTTTTTTTCCCATTTGCATTACAAAGTTCTTGAAACTCGATCTAATCTTTTAGGCTGAATCAAATGCCAGTCATCTTTGCCTCTTACACCCCATTTCCCCTCTCTACTGGCTAGGGCCTGATAATTCTTCTGTTCCTTCTTGTTATCCCTCTGTTCTCAGGTGCATTCTCCATTTTGACTTTCTCTGTGTAATGTGAAAAGGACACACGCGTCTCCTACATGCAACCGTTTACGTAGTACATGATGGAAATATGTGTGGGTTGCAAGGTCTAATTCAGTCATTATAGGGTTAATCTGTTTACCGTGTGTGCTATTGTTTAGACTGACCCGGAAGGGAAACCTGCCATATAGCCAAATAGCCCGGGAAATCTAAGTCTGTTTACTCACAATCATTGGTTAATGTATTCAGGTGATTTCCTTCTAGGGGTCAAGAAGAAGAAGAAGAATCTCCATTGCATTGGTCATTGTGAGACCGTGTGGTTGGTCTGTTCTGCAGCTGTAGAGATACAGCCTTAGGTCTTTACATAAGAACCTAAGAGACGCCAATGTTGGATCAGGCCAAAGGCCCATCCAGTCCAACACTCTGTATCACACAGTGGCCAGAAATACCAGGTGCATTCAGGAAGTCCACCAGTGTTGTTTTGTAGATTTTCCCGTACACTCTTCCCTTAGAAATAAAGATTTTTACACAGAAAGAAATGCCTCCACTCCAGTGAAGCAAAGATCCATTGCAAACTCTGAATATCTAAGTATTTTTGCCAATTTTTCCAACAGTACATTCAATTTGAACTGCCTGTACAAGTCTAAATGCTTCCTGACACCCGATTGGGAATCCCATGCCCATTGTAAACAGGAAGAAGAAGAGAAGAAGAAGAGATTGGATTTATACCCTGCTCTTCACTACCCAAAGGTGTCTCAGAGCGGCTTACAAACTCCTTTCCCTTCCCCTCCCCACAGCAGACACCCTGAGAGGTAGGTGGGGCCGAGAGAGCTCTGACACAAACTGCTCTTTTTTCAAGGACAGCTCTTAGCAGAACTACGGCTTGCCCAAGGTCATCCAGCCAGGTGCAAGTGGAGGAGTGGGGAATCAAACCCGGTTCTCCCAGAGTAGAGTCCACGCACTGAACCACTACACCAAACTGGCTCTCAGGAAGTTCTAGGTAAACAGGTTGCACTAAACAGCACAATCTTGTAGCATCCTCAAGATGAATGTTTTTATCAGGCCATGAACTTTCACAGACTAGACGCACAAACTGTTCCCCTCTATGGACAGATACAAACACACTTGCCGAGAGAGCGGCCAAAAGGCTGCGCGACGGAAGAGGTACAGGAAGTCTGTGCTTAGAAATGTCGGGAGTTCAAATCTATACTAGATAAGGACGGTGACAATTGGTCATGGTGCTTATCTTGTACGTGCCTGCGTTTTTGCAGAGGCCCGGTGCATAGACTCACTGCACCTCTTTCATCCTGTGGCCTTTTGGCCTCACTGTTCCCATCCGTGTACTTATCTGTCGATAAAGGAGGAACGGTCTGTGCACGTTTTGATGAAGCCGTTCTCTAGTTCACGGGATAGCCAGTCTGCAGTCTTTAAATTGTCCTTTAAACAGCATGATAAAAAGTAGAGACATCACCCTGCCAACAGAGGTCCGCATGGTCAAAGCAATGCTATTCCCAGTAGTCATGTATGGCTGCGAGAGTTGGACTATAAGGAAGGCCGAGCGCTGAAGAATAGATTCTTTTGAACTGTGGTGCTGGAGAAGACTCTTGAGAGTCCCTTGGACTGCAAGGAGATTGAATCAGTCAATCCTAAAAGAAATCAACCCTGACTGTTCCCTGGAAGGCCAGAGACTGAAGCTGAAGCTCAAAGACTTTGGCCACCCAATGAGAAGGGAGCACTCCCTGGAGAAGACCCTGATGCTGGGAAAGACTGAAGGTCAAAGAAGACGGGGACGGCAAAGGATGAGATGGTGAGATAGTGTCATCGATGCAGCGAACATGAAGTTGAGCCAGCTTCAGAGGACAGTGGAAGACCGGAAGGCCTGGCGTGATCTGGTCCACGAGGTCGCGAAGAGTCGGACTCGACTGTGTGACTGAACAACAAAAAAACACTCAATAGCGTAAGCAGATTGGATTGGAGCCTGATATGAAGTTTGTTGTTACCTAGTTGGAATATAGGAGCTGCGGTGGCTCAAGTGGTTAAGACGCTGAACTGCAGGCTGTGGAAGGTCGGTAGTTCAGCAGTTCGAGACCCGAGTGTGCCGCATGACGGAGTGAGCTCCCGTCTCTAGTTCCAGCTCCTGCCAACCTAGCAGTTCGAAAGCAAGAAATTGCAAGTAGATAAATAGGTACCACTTCGGTGGGAAGGTAACAGCGTTCCGTGCGCCTTGGTGTTTAGTCATGCCGGCCACATGACCATGGAAACGTCTTCGGACAGCGCTGGCTCTTCGGCTTGGAAACGGAGATGAGCACCGCAACCCTAGAGTCGGACTCGACTGGCTTTCGAGCAAGGGAACCTTTACCTTTTTTAAGGTGCTGCTGGACTCTTGCTCTTCCCTACTGCTGCAGACAGGCTAACACGTTGACCCGTCTTGGACATACAAACACTTTCCAAAGGGATGCTCTGGGCTGATCCTGCACTGAGCAGGGGGTTGGCGTAGATGACCTGTATGGCCCCTTCCGACTCTGCTTCGATGCCAGGGATCCAAGGTGTGGCACGAGATGGAAAGGTATACGTGTTTGCGTGTCTTCTGGCAATCGTTCCCAAAGTGCGTTCAGACGGGCAGCTAATCCCGCCATTGTGCCAGTTTGAATTTTATCCCGATCTTTTTAATTCATCGTCACACGACCAGACACCCCCCTGGTGAATCGCCTTACCACGCGCTGCCTCTGTTGTGGATATTCTAGACGGCATCCACTGAAGGAGGCATGCGCGGTGGGTTTTTTTTAACTTTTTGCGCGTGCGCATAGACGTCACAGCAGGTCCTTGTTCATCCGCGCATGTGTAGAGATTTTTTTAAAATGGCGCCCGCTCGGGATGGTCTGACGTCAGACCACCCCGACGGGAGGATTGCGTGCTGGTGGAACGATCAGACGGATGAAAGCCCACAGTTGTCCCGCAGGTAACCGAAAACCCCAGGTTTAAAGTGCTATCTTTTAAGTATGGCTCCGAAGCGCAGCAAAACGGGATGCCCACGGAAGAGGGACATTTCCCAAATGTTTGTGTCTGGACATTACCTTTCGATCCGTGAGGCAATCGTGCCTCACACGGATCTAAAGAGCCGCCTGATCGGACTCTCAGCCATTCATTCGGCCAAGGGCAGCGAGTGGGAAACCCGGCATAAGCTCTAAAAGGATAGCGGTCAACGAAAGGTATCACATCAAGGACTGGGTTCTCAATGTATGTCCCCATTGCTGAGACTTGAGATTATACCCCCAGTGAGGAGGAAGGGCACAACCATTTCATGTATTCATAGAATCACAGAATCACAAAGTTGGAAGGGACCTCCAGGGTCATCTAGACCAACCCCCTGCATAAGGCAGGATATTCACAAATACCTCCCCGCACCACCACCCTCCCCAAGTGACCGCTGTTCCATGCCCAGAAGATGACCAAAAAAAAACCCTCCAGGATCCCCGGGCAAACTGGCCTGGAGGAAAATTGCTTCCTGACCTCAAAGTGGCGATCAGCATTTCCCTGGGCGGGTAAGAAAGGACCACAAGCCCTGAGGCAGCCCTTCCTGCCCTCCCTCTCATGATCTGCCCAAGTTCACAGAATCCACATGGCTGTCAGATGGCCATCTAGCCTCGGTTTGGAAACCCCCAAAGAAGGAGAGCCCACCACCTCCCGAGGAAGCCTGTTCCACTGAGGAACCAACCGCTCTGTCAGGAAGTCCTTCCTCATGTTTAGCCAAAACCTCTTCTGATTTAATTTCAACCTCTTGGTTCTGGTCTGAACGTCTGGGGCAACAGAAAAACAACTCCGCCCCGTCGTCTCTGTGACAGCCTTTCAAGTACTTCCTCGCCTGCTCTACCCAACTGCTTCCAGGAATGAATTGTATCCACATCGATTTATTGATTTATTTACATGCAGCCCAGCCTCCTCCCCCATAGGCAAGCTCCCCGAAGCGGCTTGCAACATCGACGTCCCCTCTTCTGCTCCATCCTCACAACAACCCTGCGAGGTAGCTTAGGCTGAGAGAGAATGGATGCCCAATGGTCACTCGGCGAGCTTCTGTGACAGAGTAGGGGGATTCGAACCTGGATGTCCCGGATCCTGGTTCGGCGCTTTAACCTCTAGGCCGAGCTGCTTTGACGGGGAACGAAACGGAGCTTATAGGGGTGTTGCCGTGGAGACTGCTGTATGCCGTTGAGGTTTAGGTCCGGCTCTCCCTCCGGCAGCTGGATGACAAATGCGCGGATCAGGGTGATGAAGAAGACGAAGAACTCTACCCAGGCCATGTGTTCTCCCAGGCACCCGCGGCGCCCTGCGAAAGAAGCCAAGGAGTAGAATTATTCCTGCAAGTGCTTTGGGGCGGGAAAAAAGGTCTTTGGTTGAATCTGCATTTGCATTTTCAAATCAGTTTCGTGCTGCTGCGATGCCGTCTTTCTCTATGCTTGTTTGAACGTTGTTTGGAGAAGATTCATTTAAAGCAGTGCGGAGGCGCAATGACAGTGGAGCTGCCACGAGAGGGCGATAAACATATGCAGACATGCAAAAGTATGCTAGCACTGTTGAGGTGTGAAAATGAAACCAAATGTAGACAGCTTTTTTGAAGACGGAGTCAAAAGGCTGGGATACCGGTGGGAAAGACAAATGCAGATTCAACCTAAGTCATAGTTTTAGTACAAGGCAACTTCTAGGGATGCCAGCCTCCAGGTGGGACCTGGAGACCCCTCAGAATTACAGCTCATCTCCAGACTGCAGAGATCAGGTTCCTTATAGAAAACGGATGTTATGCAGGGTGGACTCTCTGGCATTGTACCAATGTTCCCTCTAAGCTGTGGAGTCTTGTGAGTGAAAATTCTACTTTGTGAGCTCCTGGCGTTAAAGTTGTGAGCGGGCGATTTGGCTAGTGCATAAATTAGTTTGCTCTGGAGCCATCCCTTCCCGAGCGAAGACAGAAATGTGTGAGCCGGAGGCTGAAAAGCTATGAGGTAGCTCACATTAACTCAGCTTAGAGGGAACACTGTGAGCAAAAATCCTACTTTGTGAGCTCCTGGCATTAAAGTTGTGAGCGAGCGATTTGGCTGCTGCATAAATTAGTTTGCTCTGTAGCCATCCCTTCCCGAGCGAAGACAGAAATGTGTGAGCCGGAGGCTGAAAAGCTATGAGGTAGCTCACATTAACTCAGCTTAGAGGGAACACTGTGAGCAAAAATCCTACTTTGTGAGCTCCTGGCGTTAAAGTTGTGAGCGGGCGATTTGGCTAGTGCATAAATGAGTTTGCTCTGGAGCCATCCCTTCCCGAGCGAAGACAGAAATGTGTGAGCCGGAGGCTGAAAAGCTATGAGGTAGCTCACATTAACTCAGCTTAGAGGGAACACCGTGAGCAAAAATCCTACTTGGTGAGCTCCTGGCATTAAAGTTGTGAGCGAGCGATTCGGCTGCTGCATAAATTAGTTTGCTCTGGAGCCGTCCCTTCCTGAGCGAAGACAAAAATGTGTGAGCTGGAGGCTAAAGAACTGTGAACTAGCTCACACTAAGGGTGCAGTCACACGGTCCTTTTGATCAGGGTTCGCTGCTGTTCTCTCTCGCATTTAAATTTGCTGTTCAGATGGGCCAATCCGCCTCCCGTGCCGAAGCAGGCTCACTCCCGCAATGTTCCCAGTTCTCTACCGGATTTTCCTGCACTGGGAAAATCAAGTACTTTCCTGGTATTTGCGCTTGGAATCTGCGATTTCGCCCATCTGGACAGCCATCTCTCGCAATGATTGAGATTAGGGCCGTCTGACCGTTCTTCGCGCGATGAGGGTGGTGGTTTTTTTTTTACAGCTTCCGGCTTTGAGTGCTTCAGCAGTCCTACGCTTAATCCATTCTTTAAGTGTTCAAGCGCTCATCCAGCGCGGAGAAAGCTCCTGCCCCCCCCCCAGGAGTGAAGCTGCGGTGGGCAGCAGGAGGCGGAATGGACAGTTGCTGGGGGGGGAGGTGGGGGGGAGGAAGTGCCGGGCAGGCTTGCGGGCGAGCGGGCGGCATAGTGCACCCCAGGAGCCCCCAAAGCTGCGGCGTTAGGGGGGGGGAGGACCCGGCTTGCCAGCAGCGTCGAACCGGGGCTGGTCGGGCAGCAAGAGGCTGCGTGGAAAGTTGCTGGAGGTGGGCAGGAGGAAGGAAGTGCCAGACGGGCTGGCAGGCGAGCAGGCGGGCGGTGGAGAGAGAGGGGCCGGCTGCATCTAAACGGTGCCTAGTGTCACGATTGCGCTGGTGAGCCGGGCAGGGCACGGAAAGTCCAAAACACAGTCCAGGGTCAGGGCACCAGATGAGGCAGAGTAAGGTGAGCAGAGTCCAAAATACCAAGTCAAAACACAGTCTAGGGTTACCGGAGATTGCAAGCAAAGTTCAGAAGCCGAAAGCCGTTCGTCAACAGTTAGGATACACAGTCCAAGTCAGGGAGCCTGGAAAACAACGTCAGGCAAGCCAAAGTCAGGAGCCGGGGAGTCAGAACGAAAACCAGGAGACAGGAACACAAGATCCGGGGTGCAGTGATTTGTCTATGCGATTCGTTGCCAGCACAAGTTGGGAATCTGAGAGAGACGCCTGAAAAGTCTGTTCCGCTTGTTAGCCAATTACCGGCCGCTGACAGGGTCCTGGCTCCGGTCAGTACTCTGGGCTCAGAGGACGTTGACCTCGCATGCGCGCCTCCTTATGCCGGGTTGCCATGTCCCATCGCCTCTGATCATGCAAACGAGCCACCGATGTGGGGGGGGGAATCAGGAGGCGTGGTGCTTGTGCTTGGCTCTGCCAGTGCGGCTCCAGGTGTAAACTCTCCTGGTAGCTGGTGCTCATCGTCCGCAAGACTTAGGTCTGGTGATTCAAGGGGTGCCGGGAGCTCACCCTCGGACGTTGCGGGTGCAGAATCCTCGGCTTCAGGGTCTACGGCATTGTTCCCTCCAAGCTGAGTGAGTGTGAGTTAGCTCACAGTTTTTAAGCCTCCGGCTCACGCATTTTTGTCTTAGCTCAGGGAGGAGGGCTCCAGAGCACACCAATTTCTGCAGTAGCCAAATCGCTCGCTCACAACTTTCATACCAGTAGCTCACAAAGTAGGATTTTTGCTCACAAACCTTCACAGCTTAGAGGGAACATTGGTACGGGGTCGGGGTGCACTGCGGGCATGACACCTAGAGTCTCCTCGTGCAGTGCTTCCGGTTTGGGGAGGGATGTGTGATCATCCCAACACGATGAAAAATATTCCCGATTAAATTGTAGCGGTAACAAATCGCAATTGCCTTGCCGTGTGAGCACGGCCTAACTCAGCTTAGAGGGAACACTGATCGTACCTCCTCTGAAGTCCCTGTCCTCCCCCCAGGCCTCATCCCTAAATTTCCAGGAGTTTCCCAACCTGGACCGGACAACTCTGACTTCCCATCCCCAGCAGTGGCCAAGATGGACCCGGAAACCCTTGCAACTTCGTATGACCATATAACAAATACAAACTAAATAAGTCAAATGCAACCCTAATTAAAACGGTCTTCGACTGCTAGCCGAAGACCTCGGGGAAGTGGTTCCACGATCGTGTCCTGTTGTTCCTGAGCTGCGGGGGAAAATCTTTTCCCCTTGCTGAGGCAGCCCAAGAACGGCCTCACCATGAAATTGTCGGACGTTCCAGATTGGTGTTCCCTCTAAGCTGAGTTAGTGTGAGCCAGCTCACAGGTTTTTTAGCCTCCGGCGCACACCTTTTTGTCTTAGCTCAGGAAGGGAGGGCGCCAGAGCAAACTGATTCATGCAGTAGCCAAATCGCTCACTCACAACGTTAATGCCGGTAGCTCAGAAAGTAGGATTTTTGCTCACAAGACTCCACAGCTTAGAGGGGGGCATTGTTCCAGATGCCATGTCCCCCATCTCAGACCTCCAGACTGAGTGTCAAGAGAGACTAGATAGCTAGATAGGCACACTAAGCCAGTTTGCTGTCGTGGTTAAGTGCACAGACTCTAATCTGGGAGAACTGGGTTTGATTCCCCACTCCTCCACTTGCACCTGCTGGATGACCTTGGGCAAGCCCTAGTTCTGATAAGGGCTGTTCTTGAAAAAAGAGCAGTTTCTGTTAGAGCTCTCTCAGCCCCACCTACCTCCCAGGGTGTCTGTTGTGGGGAGGGGAAGGGAAAGGAGTTTGTAAGCCACTCTGAGAAACCTTTGGGTAGTGAAGGGTGGGGTATAAATCCAATCTCCTCCTCCTCCTCTTCTTCTTCTCAAGAGCCAGTTTGGTGTAGTGGTTAAGTGCATGGACTCTAATCTGGGAGAACCGGGTTTGATTCCCCACTCCTCCACTTGCACCTGGCTGGATGACCTTGGGCAAGCTGTAGCTCTGATAAGATCTGTTCTTGAAAAAAGAGCAGTTTCTGTCAAGAGCTCTCTCAGCCCCACCTACCTCACAGGGTGTCTGTTGTGGGGAGGGGAAGGGGAAGGAGTTTGTAAACTGCTCTGAGACACCTTTGGGTAGTGAAGGGCGGGGTATGAATCCAAACTCTTCTTCTTCTCTTCTTCCTGTACCTACTCTTTTGCCACTCTCCTCTTTGAAATGCAGATTGTGCTCTCAGGAATCAACTTCTCCTCCCTCCTTCTCTCCCTCTCTGGATGAAGACATGCTCTCTACCTCCACACACCAAGAGAGGGACATGCAGTCCTCTCCTGGCACCATGAGGCAGATGGGCCTCTTGCCATCTGCTTCCATCCTTTAGCTAGTAAGTTAGTACTCTATCATGTCCCTACTCTTTCCTATCCAAAGTGTACTTCTCAAATAAAGAGAGAACTATTTCTCTTCTAAATCTGCAACGTGGCTCTGTGTAGCTTTGTAAGCCGAGTAACCTGGTGAAGTGACGCTCCTGCGTTTGTAGCTTTATTTAAGCACTCTGCTAACCAGGGCTCTTTTTGTAGAAAAAGCTCAGCAGGAACTCATTAGCATAATAGGCCACCCCCCACAGCAGAAACTCATTAGCATATTGGGCCACACCCCTGACAGCACAGCTCATTAGCCCATTAGGCCGCACCCCCGTGTTACCACGTGTGGTCATCCAGCCACACCCACCTTTTGCTTCTTATTCTGTTTACCTTGTTTGTTGTCAAAACCCAGGGCCTTTTTTTGTAGCAGGAACGCCTTTGCATGTTAGGCCACACACCCCTAATTGTAGCCAATCCTAATGAGTTTCTGCTGCTGGGCGTGGCCTATTATGCTAATGAGTTCCTGCTGGGCGTGGCCAACTTGGGAGCCAGCCGGAACTCCGTTCCTGTGCGTTCCTGCCCAAAAATAGCCCTGCTGCTAACTAATGGTGTTTGGACCAGTTAACCTCAACAGAAATGGGCAGCCCCCTAACGTCTCCTTGGTGCTAGCCTCCGGGGAGGGTGGTTCTGATGGAAGGGCCTGGAAATCTTGGCTAGCTTCACCCCAGCAAGAAGGCAGCATGGATTCATTACCTATTCCGAAAGCTAGGAAGGCTTTTTGGGGGACAAAGTCGCCCTTGGCGTCAAGGAAGTGCCCAGGATTGAATTCGAAAGGCGATTCCCAGTGCTCCGGGTCAGCCATCACAGAGGCCAAGTTAGGCAGTATAAGAGTTCCCTGGAAGGAATAAAAACAAACAGACAGAACAAAAACCAGAAGCGGTTTGTCTTATACTTTTAACTTACTACTTACTGTTTTCACAACCAGAGTCATAAAACATCAAACCCTTCGCCAACAAAAATGGGGAGAGCCAGTTTGGTGTAGCAGTGAGGAGCACGGACTCTAATCTGGGAGAACCGGGTTTGATGATTCCCCCCTCCTCCACATGCAGCTGCTGGTGTGACTTTGGGTCAGTTACAAGCAATGCTCCCTCTAAGCTATGG
>NW_015173823.1:58407-68109 GCF_001447785.1 Gekko japonicus
TCTAGACTAAACATTCCCAAGTCCCTCAGCCTTTCCTCATAGGCCTTGGTCTCCAGGTCAGTTCTCATCTATTCATTGTTTCTATCACATCATGGGTAAGGCCCAAACATAGAATCATAGAGTCGGAATGGACCTTGCAGGTCATCTAGTCCAACCCATTGCACTCTGCAGGAACATGATTTGGTTTCTCATATACCTATGAGATAAGTTAAGATGGGTAGCCGTGTCAGTCTGCCTGTAGCAGTAGAAAAGAGCAAGAGTCCAGTAGCACCTAAAAGACTAACAAAATTGGAGGCAGGGTAGAAGCTTGCGTGAGTCACTGCTCACTGCTTCAGATACAGCTAGGATGTGAGACCATCTGTCCGTTCCAATATAGAGTACAGATGGACTCCCATTCTAGCCGTACCGGAAGAAGTGAGCAGTGACTCACAAAAGCTGATTTCCTGCCACAAATGTTGTTAGTTTTTAAGGTGCTACTGGACTCTTGCTCTTTTTTCATGAAATAAGGGAAGCTCTCTACCAGCCAATCTTACGCGCAAATGTGTATACTTTTATTCTTTTCATGTATAGAAGATGATGAAAAAGAAGAGATTGGATTTAATCCCATCTCTTCTCTCTCTTCTTCTCTTCAAAAGGCAAGCCTAAGCGTGACTACTATAAAAGTTATCATGGAGCTTAACAACAGCTGCCAGAAATTTCGCCACACACAGAGTAGTTTATTTATCTTTGTCTCTGGGTAACCAGGACGATTTCTCTTCTGAGGAGAGAAAGTCCTGATTAAATAACCGGGAGATCAGTTCAGCTCTTAGATCTGAAAATTTGGGGCAGTTCAAAAGAATACGATCCACAGAATCGATTCTGTTGTTGCCACAGTTACAGAGTCTCTCTGAATGTGGAATCCCATTGAGTCTTCCTAACATCACCGCTAAAGGTAGGGCATTCAGGTGCGTAGACATGAATGCCCTGCAAAAAAAATGAACTTTGGAAGAAATTCTCCGGAGTTAAACTTCCTTTCGTAAGAACTTCTTCCAAACCTCAAAATCTCCTTCATAAAATACAACATACAACGTTATCTTCATATCTAGACAATGTACCACAATGAAGATGTAAAGAAGTTTTTCCTGAGATCCAGCTGGTACGTTTCCACCCTTAATTTAAACCCATTCTTGCAAGTCCTCTCCTCTGCTGCCAACAGGAACTGCTCCCTGCCCTCCTCCAAGTGACACCCCTTCCGATACGTCAAGAGAGAAATATAATAAATATAATAATCATGTCCCCCTTCAACTTCCTCTTCTCTAGACTAAACATTCCCAAGTCCCTCAGCCTTTCCTCATAGGCCTTGGTATCCAGGTCAGCTCTCATCTATTCATTGTTTCTATCACATCGTGGGTAAGGCCCAAACATAGAATCATAGAATGTTAGAGTCGGAAGGGACCTTGCAGGTCATCTAGTCCAACCCCCTGCACTCTGCAGGAACATGATTTGGTTTCTCATATACCTATGAGATAAGTTAAGATGGGTAGCCGTGTCAGTCTGCCTGTAGCAGTAGAAAAGAGCAAGAGTCCAGTAGCACCTAAAAGACTAACAAAATTGGAGGCAGGGTAGAAGCTTGCGTGAGTCACTGCTCACTGCTTCAGATACAGCTAGGATGTGAGACCATCTGTCCGTTCCAATATAGAGTACAGATGGACTCCCATTCTAGCCGTACCGGAAGAAGTGAGCAGTGACTCACAAAAGCTGATTTCCTGCCACAAATGTTGTTAGTCTTTAAGGTGCTACTGGACTCTGGCTCTTTTTTCATGAAATAAGGGAAGCTATCTACCAGGCAATCTTACGTGCAAATGTGTATACTTTTACTCTTTTCATGTATAGAAGATGATGAAGAAGAAGAGATTGGATTTATACCCTGCCCTTCACTACCTGAAGGAGTCTCAGAGTGGCTTACAATCCCTTTCCCTCCCCCTCCCCACAACAGACACCCTGTGAGGTAGGTGGGGCTGAGAGAGCTCTCCCAAGAACTGCTTTTGAGAGAACAGCTCTGAAAGACCTTACGAGTGACCCAAGGTCACACCAGCAGCTGCATGTGGAGGAGTGGGGAATCAAACACAGTTCTCCCAGACTGGAGTCTGAATCGCTACGCCAAACCGCCTCTCAAACTGACCAACAACATTTCGGGATTATTTAGGGTATTTGATGAAAGAAGCCTTGACTCTCGAAGCTTAATACTCCGAAAATGACATTGGTCTCTTAGGTACTACTGGAGTCAGATTAAAACATGGTGAAAGTCCCTATCCTGTGAGGGTGGAAACGTCTGTCAAGTCGCAGCTGTTTTATGGTGACCCCGTAGGATTTTCAAGGCAAGAGACATTCAGAGATGGTTTGCCCTTGCCTGCCTCTGCGCAGTAACCCTAGACTGCCTTGGTGGTCTCCCATCTGACTACTAACCTTACTTAGCTTCTGAGATCTGACAAGATAAGGCTTTTCAAAGGGGCTTAGATGAAAACCTTGGAAGCCGGGCATTTCAGCAGCTATTATCTGGGAAAGCTACATGGAGCCTCCATGTTCAGAGGCAGTATACCTTTGAACACCCAAGGCTGGAGTCAAATAATGAAGGAAGCCTGTCTCCTTCCTGAACTCTTAATGGGACTTCTGGAAACATCTCGCTGAGACCTGGAGGAAACAGTAGGGCAGGCTGGGTGACCTTTTGCTCTGGTCAAAGCAAAATCTTCCCTTGGTCCTTTTGTGCTTGATTTGGCACCCGGTTCCCATAAAGCGGGGTCGCCAACCTTTTTGAACCTGGGGGCACCTTTGGAATTCTGATCTAACGGGGGTGGGCGGAGCCACAAAACAGCTGCCACAAAATGCCCGCCGCAGGAGGCGGAGCCAGCCACAAAATGGCAGCGGCCGCAGCTCGCCTCCAGTCACACAGTGAAGATCCTTTTGCTGTGGAGGCAGAGTCTGCCCGAGCAACATATTTAAACATCTGCCCAGCCAATCAGAAGCCTTGCTGGAGAAAAGCCCACCTTGGCCCCGCTCACTTTATAAGCGCACTTTGCGGGCACCAGGAAAAGTGTTGGAGCGTGTCCCGTTGGGAACCCCTGCTGTAAGGCATCAGAGTTCCAGACTCCTACTACTAACGGAGATGGTTGTCCACGGGCCTTGTCTACGGGGGACATTTTGTACCTTAGCAATGGGGCGCCCAAGCATTGTGGTGTCCTTCAGACATAGCCGGAAAGGACCGGTGCCTACAATGTTGATGAAACGAAGTATCTCATGAATCACGGCGGTGGTGTATGGCAGTTTTTTCCGATCCTCGTAACAGACGGCTTGGGAAGGTTCCAGAACGGCATTGACTTCCTCGAGCACTTTTTCTAGGATTAAATAAGGCGTGTGAGAAACGGATATTTTAGAACTCTTGTTTTTACTGACCTGGCCCTAAATGGGGCTCGTTTTGGGGCAAGACATGTATTTGTTTATATATTTTATATGCATACCCAGGGGTCATTTCCTGCAGGAGCGCACAGGAGCGGAGCTCCGGCAGTAAAGAGCCCAGGGGGCGGGCACATGCAACAAGCCCCATCCCCTGCTCCCAGCAGCCCTCAGTCAGAGCAAGCAGCAGCCAGATAAGTTGCAGAGACACCCCCCCCACGGCCTCTCGGTCCAAAACAGTCCAGTGGCACCTTTAAGACCAAGTTTTATTCAGGTACAAGCTCTCCCTCCTCTGTGAGGACAGATCTGCACATCCTCCCCCCCCCCAAGAGCCAGCAATCCAAAACCGTCCAGTGGAGCCTGAGCGGTGGGTGTTGCCTTCTGACACACTTCCGGTGATGTAAGGGGGGTGCATCATATGCAAATAAGTTATGCTAATGAGTTATGCTAATGAGCTCCTGCACCTCTTTTTCTACGAAATGACGCCTGTGCATACCTACCTATCTACCAAGGACCTTAGAGACGGTGGGGCTATTTGGGACTCCGTCCCCTTTCTTAAAGGGACAGCCCCATAAGATTTTCCCTTAACCCCCCCTTTTAAAGACATATTAGAACATTTTTTAAAAAAGCGCATGTTGTGAGACATTTGTGTCCCAACACACCCCCTCTGGTTCGTGTTCCTCTGATTGTGTTTGCCTCCTTACCAAAGGCGGAAGGTGTAAAATTGGAAACGCTGAGCGCTGGCTAGAGACACTCCAAGCAAAGGTCTCTCTTCTTATATATTGTTTTTATTTAAAAGGCTCAGTATTCAGAGTTTACATGACAAGATGAAACAGCAAGGCGCTGAATCAACTTGCCACACAATACACTTCTATTTCAACATTGCCCCACAAGCCACAAACTCCTGCTTACGGGCCTGCTTGTTGGCATCATATTCTACGCCATATTCTATTAATCGTGGGGGGCATCTCATTTCCCCCACTATTTCATCTTTTCCTTTCCTTTTTTTTTTTTTTAAATCCCCGGAGGGAATTTTTTAAATTTTGCACATACTACAAAAACTACAAAGAAATATTAGGGAAGGGTCTACAACTAAGGATAAAGGAAAGCAAACCACACTAAACTAAAACCCCCAGAGGAGCAGACCTTTTCACTGTTAGTAAAAATGTTAGTACACTTCTTCTTCTTCTTCTTCTTCTTCTTCTTCTTCTTCTTCTTCTTCTTCTTCTTCTTCTTCTTCTTCTTCTTCTTCTTCTTCTTCTTCTTCTTCTTCTCTGCTCCCCCCCCCCACCTCAAGCCTACCCAGGGAGGGGAACACTGGCTGGGGGAAGGGAAGACCGATCAGGGAGGCACGCCTCCCCTCCGCTTCCGAAGCCGCACGATATGTGTGAAAGAGCCGCATGTGGCTCCTGAGCCGCAGTCGGGCCACCCCTGCTCTAACTGCTACACCACACTGGCTTCCATAGGGTGGCTGTGATAGCTGCAGGAACAGCAGCAAGCGGCCAGGGCTCCTTGAGTCATGCAAGTAGGGGGGTATCAAGCCACCCAGTGGGTGCTTCCGGTTTGCCAACCTCCCAGAATTACACCTGAAATCCAGAGGACAGACATTTGTCTCCCCTGGAGAAAACAACTGCTTTAGAGGATGGCGTTCTAGTCAGCTAAGGCCTCGCCCCGCCCCAAACCCTGCCCTCCTCAGACTCCACCACAAAATCTCCGGGCATTTCCCAACTTGGAGCTGGCAAACGTCGTCAGGCCCGGCCCTGTTAAGTCCTCCATCAAAGGCTAAAACAACCCTGGAAAGGACCCCTCCCCCTACCATTTACTGAAAAACAAATCAAGCCTAGAAACCCAGTTTTCGGGGCTTCTGCCCCCAAACAGCAACAAAACTGTGCAACGTTCCCAATGCGATGACATCTGATGTCATCACATCAGGGACGTCTCAAGGCGACGCTCTGGTTTTGGGGCAAAACTCTATGGTTTGAATCCGGTTTTACCACAGAGTTTTGCCCCCAAACCAGAGCGTCACCTTGAGACGTCCCTGATATCACTTCCGGGTGACATCATCATGTCGGGGACATCCCAGAACGTCTCCCAAATCCCCCTGCCAGCACAATGAGGGATCTGGCAACCCTACTGTAGTTGCCTAGCAACTGCCACTGAGGGCTTCTGTTTTTTAAAGCTACAGGCATTCCTTTTATTATTTTTGGGTTCTTTAAGCTGCCCATTTTTTTAAAAAAAAATTAGATTTCAGATTTTTCTGCAAACCTGGGGTTTGTCGAAAGATCTGTCTTGCCCGTTCGCAGCTCCAACTAGCGGATTTAAGTTTCCAAAGATTTGGCTGACTTTGATAAAAGAATAGAAGATGTACACCTAGTCTTAACACATTTGATGTGGACCCTATTCACAGTACCCCATGCTGAGAAGTTGTGCATTTGCACTCATGTTTTGAACATGCACAGCCTCACTCACTGCTTCGGGAATGCACGTGCATTCTTGCGACAGGTGTCGTCTGGATCAGGCACATGATTTTGGCTCAACGAATGTGCATGCAAACATTATCAATAGGCATTGCATTATTAATTATTATTAATATAATTAATAGACATAATAGACATGATATAATTAATAGACGTTATTAATAGACGTTTACGCACCTTGAACCTCTGGGTGTTTTATCATTAAGAGCAGTGCTCCAGACAGGAGGGAAGCCGTGTTCTCGGACCCGCCAATTAAAAGGTCGACCATAATTTGAACCATGTTATCCTCACTGAAAGTGGAGGTTGGGTCGTCTTTGGTCTGTCCGTGGAATAAGCCAAAGAGCATTAGCAAAAAGCCCAATTTTGTTTATTTGTTTTTATTTACTTAAAACATTTATTAGCTACCTTTCGGCCTTACGGAACTCAAGGTGGAAAGGGAGGCCATAGAATGTTCATGGAAACGTCACCTGTCATGTCACTGCCGTCGGTATGGTTGCCATCCCCCTGATGGGGGCGAGGGTTTACCTGCTTTCGGGGGCCCCAATTTATCGCCTCTCAGCTGGTCGGCAGGGGGAGCCCCACCCCCGAGCAGCCCCGTCCACGTCAACGTGCCCAGGACAATGATGTCACCCGAAGATGATGTCATCATGCAGGGCATGTTGTGAGGGGGGACACTCTAGCATTTGGAAAAAACACCTCTATGGTTACCATAGAGTTTTTTTCCCCTCAGGTGCACGTGATCGTGCAACCTCTGGGTGACATCATCGCGCTGGGCATGCTGGGGCAGACAGGACTGCTCAGGGGCGGAGCTCCCCCTGCTGGCCAGCCGAGCAGCAGCAGATTGAGCCCCCTGAAAGCGGGTATACCCCTTCCCCCGTTGGGGGGATGGCGACCCTACAGAGGGCAGCGACAGGCGGAGTTTCCATGAACATTCCATGGCCGCCCTCTTTCCTCCACAGTCTATCATGACCCCCATAAAAATAGTCTGGAAAGCCGGATAACCTTCTAGAGATGCTGCTAGAGGAATGAATCTGGACATTCCCGGCAAGCGCATGCAGGACAGTTTGGATCTTGGCCAGAGGACTAAAGTGGGACCTTTGGTCTGATCCAGCACGGCATCTTTGATGCTGTTATGCGCTTCTGCACAACCATCCAGTCAGTAATGACAAAGAAGAAGAAGAAGAGGAGGAGGAGGAGGAGGAGAATCGATTTATACCCCGCCCTTCACTCAGAGCGGCTTACAATCTCCTTTCCCTTCCCCTCCCCACAACAGACACCCTGTGAGGTAGGTGGGGCTGAGAGAGCTCTGACAGAAACTGCTCTTTTCCAAGAACAGGTCTTACCAGAACTACGGCTTGCCCAAGGTCAACCAGCCAGGTGCAAGTGGAGGAGTGGGGAATCAAACCCGGCTCTCCCAGATTAGAGTCCGCGCACTTAACCACGACACTCAAACTGACTACGAAGCTAAGCAGAAGTCGTCTCAGGTCCAAACGGCAGTTCTTACCTTTTCCATGTGATCCAGGTAGAAGTCAATAAGATCCTGCGGCTTGTTCCCTTCTTTCCATTTTGCCTTGTGGCTTTGGACCTCCGCCCTCACCACCTCATGCAGGAAGTCATTGTATTCCAAGACCCGCTGGTGGCGTCCTGGCAGACGGTGCATAAACCTTGGGAAAGCATCATACAGCTGCAGGCAAAAGGACATAATCAGGGGTCATTTCATAGAAAAAGAGGTGCAGGAGCTCATTAGCATAACTCATTAGCATAACTTATTTGCATATGCCACACCCCCTGACATCACCGGAAGTGTGTCAGAAGGCAACACCCACTGCTCAGGCTCCACTGGACTGTTTTGGATTGCTAGCTATGGGGAGGGGGGGGGAAGACACACGCAGATCCTTATGCTTCTCGTGGTCCGGGGCTGCTGGGAGCAGGGGGTGGGGCTTGTTGCATGTGCCCGCCCCCTGGGTACTTTACTGCCGGAGCTCTGCTCCTGTGCCACCCTGCAGGAAATGACCCCTGGACATAATGAAAGTGAGGAACAGCTCTTGGGGCCGGGGCGTTTGTTGGAGCAATCTGGAAAGATTCTTGAAGCCCTTCAATGGAGTGAGAGCAGACGGTTTGCTATCTTTCAGCGAGAAAAAAATCTCAGGGAAGGAAAGGGTTGATTCCCTCATTCCCGTACTGTTTGCCTCTTTGATAGCGCAATCCCAGAGGCTGCATTTCCAAAAGGGGGCAAAAAAGGAAAGCTATTCCAAATTTATTTATGTGCTTAAAATTTTATATCCCGCTTCTTCAAAGCGTGAAGCGGCTAGCAAAAATGGAAACGTATAAATCAAACAGTGTTGAAGTCAGCAGTTCCAGAAGAACCAGAACATCTAGCACTTCAGGACACATCTTGGTTCAGGCTTCATATCAAAACTTAGGCCTGAAACATGAGGGGGAAGAGATCGAAGAGAAACATCTGGGGTTTGTCACGAGAAAGTTAACGAGACTGACTTGGTGCCTTTGGAGAACGGAGACCAAACAGAGCTGCCCCTTTTGGTCATGGAATTCTGTCGATGCTTTTTTTGCAATTCAGAGAGGACACATCCTGTCATGAACTGCTTCTCTGCTGAGCCATTTATTGTCACAGATCCATGTCGAGATAAACTTCAGTAATCTGAGTTTTGTATTGGCTCAAGGGCCCTAGCCTAATGAAACCTTAGCCCTTAAGAAGTTTATCCTTCCAAAAGCTCCTGCCAAGATAATTGTCCCAAGATTTTAAAATAAATATTTACTTATTTAACTATTATTTATCTTTTATTGTATAAATATGAAACCATAGCATCCTTTTTGTTTGAAGTGAAAACGATAGCCTTATTCAGGAGATCTCTTCCACTGGACCTTAGAATTTGACCAATCCTTAGTCAAATTTCCTGGATTTGAAACAATCTAACACTAGTAATTCTGAGAGCTTTGGTCCATTGTTTTCAAAGATGAGAAAATAGTATTTTGTTGCAGCAATTTGCATATAATTGTATCTCCAAGAACTGTTCTGGTTTTGCATTATTTTTGTGTCTAAATTGCATTTTATTTCAATGTGTTGAGACCCAATTAGTCAATCATTTTATAAATTATTTCTCTATAAGATTCACATTGAAGAAATAATTTGAGATGGATCCTATTGCACATGCTGGTTTGCTGGATAAAGCCCTGTTACCTGTGTTGAAATCCCCCCCCCCCTTTTCTCGGTTTATCTGACTTATTTTTTTGTTATAGCTTTTATATTACACTGTGATGAGACATTAAATTTTACTAATATTTCCTATTAATAAAGAATTTTTTAAAAAGAAGATGTTTAGCTTTCCAGCCGTTTGCTGGTTAGTTACAGCAAGCCACGGTCTAATGGCCTAATCCTGTCATGGGTTACCCATGGGCTTGGCCCACAAAGACATTTGGAAAGATGCCTGACTACACAAGGAATAGTAACCTATGGTAACCAGGGCTATTTTTGGGCAGGAACGCACAGGAATGGAGTTCCGGCTGGCTCCCAAGTTGGCCACGCCCAGCAGGAACTCATTAGCATAATAGGCCACACCCAACAGCAGAAACTCATTAGGATTGGCTACATTAGGGGTGTGTGGCCTAACATGCAAAGGAGTTCCTGCTACAAAAAAAGGCCCTGGGTTTTGACAACAAACAAGGTAAACAGAATAACAAGCAAAAGGTGGGTGTGGCTGGATAACCACACTTCTGGTAACATGGGGGTGCAGCCTAATGTGCTAATGAGCTGTGCTGGCAGGGGTGTGGCCTAATA
>NW_015173823.1:68399-71064 GCF_001447785.1 Gekko japonicus
AGTTTAAAGGGAAGTGTTACAGCAGTCGGGTTGAAGTGGAAATTGCTGTTCTGCACATGGGCAAAAATTTTAGTTCTACAGATGGCTGCCTGTGCACATCCCCAAACTGAGAGAAAGAGAAAAACCAACACCGATGCACGCTCCTGTGTGTGGACGGCAGGGACGCGATGTGGCTGCGCAGCGATCCGGAGCAAGGAGGTAAGTGTGATCGCGATTCTCCAGGTTAAAAAAAAATGCATCAGGACCAGAGCAATTTAAACCGCTCCCAGCACGCCATCTGACCGCACGCTAAGTATATCAGTTTCCCATGATCCACTTGGTTTTGTTCATTCTGTGCTATGGTCTGCGGCTCTTGCCCACTTGCCCAGGATCTTCCTTTATTCAGAGCGCTCATACAGATAGTCTTCTCAGGAACACTTATTAGTTGTGCTTGATCACTATCTAGTCTATTATAGGTTAAGAAGAAGAAGAGATTGGATTTATACCATGCCCTTCACAACGTGAAGGAGTTTCAGAGCGGCTTACAAACGCCTATCCCTTCCCCTCCCCACAACAGACACCCTGTGAGATAGGTGGGGCTGAGAGAGCTCTTTTGAGGACTGCTCATGAGAGAACAGCTCTAAATAACTGTAACTGACTCAAGGTCACACCAGCAGCTGCATGTGGAGGAGTGGGGAATCCAACCCAGTTCTCCCAGATGAGAGTCCACGCTCCTAACCGCTACACCAAACTGGCTTTTGGTAATGATGTTTTCATTGTTAAATAAATGTTTTTATAGTTAAATTAAATATTCTGTAGTTGTGTTTTTATTGTTAAATTTGCTGTATAATTATGTTCAGTAACCAATGCTCCCTCTAAGCTGTGGAGTCTACTTTGTGAGCTCCTGGCATTAAAGTGGCGAGCCAGCAATTTGGCTACTGCATCAATTAGTTTTCTCTGAAGCCATCTGAGCTAAGAGAAAAATGCGTGAGCCGGAGGCTAAAAAACTGTGAGCTAGCTTACACTCACTCAGCTTAGAGGGAACACTGTCAGGAACTGTTGTGTACTGAGCCTAACCTTGTCAGACCCAGCTTGGAGTCGCAGAACAATAGCCTGCTAGGATCCTGGGATAAACCTATCGCCCAGGAGTGCCTCTGTAAATAACCTATCATGGGGAGTGGGCAGTGTTCCCTCTAAGCTGAGTTAGTGTAAGCTAGCTCACAGTTCTTTAGCCTCCGGCTCACACCTTTTTGTTTTTGCTCAGGAATGATGGCTCCAGAGCAAACTGATTTATGCCGTAGCCAAATCACTTGCTCACAGCTTTAATGCCAGTAGCTCACAAAGTAGAGTTTTTGCTCACAAGACTCCACAGCTTAGAGGGAGCATTGGTAGTGGGTATGTGTGGGGTGGGGTGTTGGGTGCAAATTTAAGCAGGGCTCCAGTCCTGCCAGTTTGTCTTTAGTTTGAGCTGTTATCACAATAAAGCATGAGCTGATCACTAACGCATGTCGAACCCAGTACATTTCGGGAACTATGTTTTAATTGTTTAAACCGTTGCGTAATTATTGCTGTAACCCGCCCTGAGCTCTGCTGTGTGGGGGAGGGAGGGCCAGAAATTCAACAGAGTACAATAAATAATAAATTACATGGATAGGCACAAGGCTAAATGAAAAGATGCTCACCCTGCCCCACGAAGTGGACGGGACAAAGATGATTAAGTAGATGGCTTTTATCATCTTGTCGAGAGAGTGGTCCTCGTCGCTAAAGCGGTGACCGAACACGGCGGCGCAGATGACGTTGGCGACAGCATGGATCATGTCTGGCTTAGGCTCAAAAGCTGACCCTGGGGATACAAGAGAAAGGGACCGATCTTGACCTGGAGATTTATCAGTCGGAGGGTTATTATTATTATTTTTTTTGCAAAGAATACGTGGGAAAAAAGGAATAAAGGAAAGCAGCATGGAGCACAAGGTTATCCGTAGAATCCAATGTCACAAAGACTTACTTTTCTTCTGAATTTGTATGAAGAGTTAAACTTTTTTTTAAGTACCCATAGGTACACTTTTATTAATTTTTTATAATCTACAACAAACAAATCTACACACTACAAACAGACACTCTACTACACATAACGTATATACCAAGAGTGCAGTTACATTATATGCTTATATGCAATTACTTAGTTAATAAAAACGCTATATCAAACACTTTCCATTCTTCTGTCTTCTGTGTTCTCAAGTCCATTGCGCTATCATTGCCTAATCTTCTATTACATTTGCATTATACCAATCATAAAACTTTCCCCATGTTTTTTGAAATGTCCACTCTTTGCTTAATCTCATTTCTAGAGTCAGTTTATCATTTTCTGCTGTTTCAAAAAGTTTATTCACAAACTCCTGTTTCGTTGGTATCACCATAGTTTCCCAATATTTGGCATATAAGATTCTTGCAGCTGTCATCATATAAACAGTCAAATACCTATTCTCTTTTTCATAATCCTAACTCTTCTTCTATGAAGAGTTAAACTTTTGTGTGTGACTATCCTCTGTGTTAATAGACTATACACAAGAAAGAAGACCCGCGAAACTCGTGCGGGGGGGAACTCAAAACTCAGCGGGCGGAGGAGGAACCAGCAGGAGCAGGTAAGCTTCCCCCCCATCCCACCGGTTCCTCCCCCGTCTCCTCC
>NW_015173823.1:71108-74836 GCF_001447785.1 Gekko japonicus
CCCCTTCCCTCCCCCCCACCGCCTCCCATGCTCCCAAACGAGGCCCAAGCGAGGCATGCGCAGGGGACGCTCTGTCACTTTTTGGGGGGGTTAAGTATCCCCCCGGTTTTTTTTCCTGTGTTTTTAGATTTTTGTGCACACCTGGGGCCCGCCCCACGTGTGCACAAAACTCTCCCTCCCCCCCAGCTGCCCCCGGTGCACGGATTTAGGTATCCGCACACCAGGGGGCGACTTCAGTATTAGATATATAGATAATGTGGGCCCCAGTCACACGGGCCAGATAACGTGGGGGGGGGGGGGGCATGGCTGTTTGCCCCGGAGCAAAATAAAGCGCAGTAGCCCAATCACATGGTCCCCCGAGTCTTTACACTGAGGCCGTTAGCTGGCGATCACACAGCGATGCTGGAGTGTGGCGAAGAAGCAGTGCGGCAAGCGTTTCACGTTTGTGCGTCTGCACAGTCCCGCAGAGCAGCACTGCTTTTAGCTACTTTTTTGTGCGCATGTGCTTACGAAAAACATCCGGTTTGCGACGGGATGTGAATGGGCGCCAGATGCCATGGAATAGTAGTGCTCCCGCGATCAGACGCCCGCCCCTGCCCCGCATTTCCCGGATACTAGTGCATTTTCCAAGGTAGTTTTTTACTGCGCATCTTTGGCGGGACGCCATGGGTTGGCCACGGGTGTGCTATGCTTCCTAGATTTTGCGGTGTAATCGCACCCCGAAAACCCGCTTGACATTCGTGCCTTTAGCACGGCAAATCCTCCGTGTGAACGGGGCCGTGGAAGCTGTAACCTCACCGAATGCTGTGATGATAAGGTTGTTTGGATTCCTTTTATGTTTATTATGTTAAAATGTTAGGTTATAGTTGGACTGGACATACGGTGTTTATCCTAAAAATAATTTTAAAACTATTTAAAAAACAAAGAGATAGCAGCATGGGGGCTTTCACAGAATCATAGATTCATAGAGTTGGAAGGGACCTCCAGGGTCATCTAGTCCAACCCCCTGCACAAGGCAGGAAATTCACAAGTACCTCCCCCTCCACACCCACAGTGACCCCTGGTCCTCACCCTGAGGATGACAAAAAACCTCAGGGATCTCCAGCCAAACCAGCCTGGAGAAAAATTGCTTCCTGGCCCCAAAGTGGTGATCGGCATTTCCCTGGGTGTGTAAGAAAGGGCCACAAGAACTAAGCACTGAGGCAACCCTTCCTGCCCTTGATTTGTAGTAGAAGAGCATGTTTCAAGACCACTGGCATCTTAAAGACCAACAAGAGTCAAAGTTCCCTTTGTCAGATACAACTAGGACTGAATGGAGATCCTGGACTCCTTATACCCCAAGTCAGAAGGTGGGAGGGGGTGTCGTTTACAGCTTCTGCCTGAGATATAAGGGCTCAGGTATTGACATTCTGAATTCTGTCTGACAAAGGGAGATTTCTGTGGTATAAGCTTATAAGCTTTCAAGAGTCGAAGAAGAAGAGATTGGATTTATACACTGCCCTTCACTACCTGAAGGAGAGTGACTTACAATCTCCTTCCCCTTCCGCTCCCCACGACAGACTCCCTGTGAGGTCGGTGGGGCTGAGAGAGCTCTCTCTCGAGAACTGCTCCTGAGAGAACAGCTCTGAGAGAACTTGTGACTGACCCAAGGTCACACCAGCAGCTGCATGTGGAGGAGTGGGGGAAATCAAACCCGGTTCTCCCAGATTAGAGTTCACGCTCCTAACCACTACACCAAACTGGCTCAGAATGGAGATCCCAGAGTCCTTACATCTCAATCGGAAGGGGATGTTGCAAGGAAAAGAGTCAGGATTTAAAGGTAGGGTGCAAAATCAATCAGCTTTGGAATTTTACCTTTGCATACTGACTTCTTTGCAAAAAACCCCCCCCCCCACTTCTGACTGGAATATAAGGACTCGGGGAACTCCATACCTACTTGCAGCTGACCAAGCGATCTTTAACTCTTGAAATCTCATACCCCAAAAGTCATGGCTGTCTCCAAGCTGCTAATGTGCTTGAATCCAGCTTTCCAGAAGCGGCCCCCATAGCAGGGCATGCTTGTATTACAGCTGTCAGAGGGTGGGTCTACCTTGCTTGCTCGTCAACACCTTCACAAGATAGTCGGCTTCCTCTTGTATGCGTTGCTGGATGGTCGTCGCCAGGTTCCTGAGGGCGGTGAAGGCAAAGCGTCTCTGCTGTTTCCAAGTATGGCCGCTGGTAAGGAAAACTCCTGCAGCGTGAAAGGGCACCAAAATGCTTTGCTTTACATGAACAGCATCCTACATAGACTGTGGCCTGTTTTCTTAGCTCAGTGACACTAACAGATTACAGTGGATTTGTTTTTCGCCTTTTCATAGATCGATTCGATCGCGGTTCCCAACCTTTGTCAGCCTTCGGAATGGTGACATGGAGTGGCGGGCGCGGAGCCAATCACATAGACGAAACCCAAGAGAAGGGGGTTTAAAGAATGCAATGGGAAAGAGAAGGAAGAGAGAGAATAAAAGCGAAGAAGAGGGGGAGGAGGAGATTACATTTATACCCCGCCCTTCACTACCCGAAGGTGTCTCAGAGCGGCTTACAAACTCCTTTCCCTTCCCCTCCCCACAACAGACACCTTGTGAGGTAGGTGGCTGAGAGAGCTCTTTCAAGGACTTCTCTCAAGAGAACAACTCTCAAAGGACTTGTAACTGACTTATAATCTCCTTTCCATTCCCTTCCTCTTCCCACAGCAAACACCCTGTGAGGTAGGTGGGGCTGAGAGAGCTCTGAGAGAACTGCCCTTGAGAGAACAGCTCTGAGAGAACTTGTGACTGACCCAAGGTCACACCAGCAGCTGCATGTGGAGGAGTGGGGAATCAGACCCAGTTCTCCGTGATTAGAGACCGCATTCCTAACCAATGTTCCCTCCAAACTGTGGAGTCTTATGAACAAAAAAAATATCAATTTTGTGAGCTACTGGAATTAAAAGTTGTGAGCGAGCAATTTGGCTACTGCCTAAATTAATCTGCCCTGGAGCCATCCTTCTTGAGCTAAGACAAAAACGTGTGAGCCAGAGGCTGAGAAACTGTGAGCTACCTCACACTAACCCAGCTCAGAGGGAACACCGCTCCTCACCACTACAACAAACGGGCAGCTGCCGCTGAAACAACATTTGTTTGATCTGCCCAGGCAATTGGATGTACGCTGCATTGTTCAGGCTACACCTGGAGTATCGTGTGCAGTTCTGGAGGCCTCACTTCAAAAGGGAGGCAGGCAGAATGGAGCGGGTGCAGAGGAGTGCGAGGAAGGTGATTGGGGGCCTGGAGACCAAGCCCTACGAGGAAAGGCTGAGGGACTTGGGAAGGTTCAGTCTGGAGAAGAGGAGGTGGAGGGAGGACGTGATTGCTCTCTCGAAGTCTTTGAAGGGCTATCACTTAGAGGAGGGCAGGGAGCTGTTCCTCTTGGCAGCAGAGGAGAGGACTCGCAAGAATGGGTTTAAGTTCAGGGTGGGAAGGTACTGGTTGTATGATCCAGGGCTCTTTTTGTAGAAAAAGCCCAGCAGGAACTCATTAGCATAACAGGCCACACCCAACAGCAGGAACTCATTAGCATATTGGGCCACACCCCTGACAGCACAGCTCATTAGCACATTAGGCCGCACCCCCATGTTACCAGAAGTGTGGTCATCCAGCCACACCCACCTTTTGCTTCTTATTCTGTTTACCTTGTTTGTCGTCAAAACCCAGGGC
>NW_015173823.1:74908-88485 GCF_001447785.1 Gekko japonicus
GGTCATCCAGCCACACCCACCTTTTGCTTCTTATTCTGTTTACCTTGTTTGTTGTCAAAACCCAGGGCTTTTTTGTAGCAGGAACTCCTTTGCATGTGAGGCCACACAACCCTAATGTAGCCAATCCTAATGGATTTCTGCTGTTGGGTGTGGCCTATTATGCTAATGAGTTCCTGCTGGGCGTGGCCAACTCGGGAGCTAGCCGGAACTCCGTTCCTGTGCGTTCCTGCCCAAAAATAGCCCTGGGAAAAACGTTTTGACAGTCAGAGTTGTTCAACAGTGGAATCAGATACCTAGGGAGGTGGTGAGCTCCCCCCTCACTGGCCTTCTTCAAGCAGCGGCTGGACAAACACCTGTCAGGGATGCTCTAGGCCAGGGGTGTCAAACTCATTTGTTAGGAGGGCCGGATCTGACATAAATGAGACCTTGTTGGGCCGGGCCGTGCGTGTCATAAAACGTAACGCCAGGTAGCGGAGATATAAAACTTTATAAGGGACACAAACACAAAGATTTTTTTCTACTTAAGACAAAAACATGCCTAAAACATTAGCTCCGTAAGCTGCAAACCTACTTCTGATGTGTTGACATTCACCACAGGAATCTCGTGCTCAGAGTTCTGAGTCTGGGACGTAGGTTAAAACATGAAACGGCTGAGCGACTGAGAGAGTCTGGCAAAGGAAGTTATGATGCGACGGCGGCAGCAGCAGAACTGGAAGCAGGAGATGGCCAGTTCCACTGCAGGCCTGAGGGAAGCCCTCCGGGGGCCTGATCCGGCCCCCAGGCTGCATGTTTGACACCCCTGCTCTAGGCTGGTCCTGGATAGAACACAAACAACATGAGGACCACCCTAAGCGTAGCAGCAGTTATGGAGCAGGCTGAGGGTTGCCAACCTCCAGGTGGGGCCTGGACACCTCCCAGAATAATAGCCAGTCTCCAGACTGCAGCGATCAGTCCACCTGAAGAAAATGGCTGCTTTGGAGGGTAGACTCTATGGTATTATACCCTGTTGAGGTCCCAGACTTTATCAAGGAAGTGGGGTCATGCCAGAAGAAAAAGGGAGTAGGGGAGTTTTTGCATAATTTTTCTCTTCTTTTTTTTTGTAAGAAAGGAGAATATCTGCTTTTACCTTTGTCTCCCATCATATCCCTGTAGAACGGCGTCAGAGGCCTTCCGCAAAACTCTTCCAAAATAAGGCCCTCGGAGACGGTCTTGTACCCGTTCAGCACAACGACCGGGGTCGGTCCCATCCACACAGTGAAGATGTTTCCATAGACGCCGGCTAGCTGGAAAGTTGAGAAGCGTGGATTAGAAAACGGTTAAGGCAGAGCTGAGGAGGAGTCGCCAGGGTCCTTGGATGCTATTTCCCCTTTAAACTGTGTGTGTGTATGTATGTATGTATGGAGCTGCGGTGGCTCGAGTGGTTAAGACGCTGAACTGCAGGCTGTGGAAGGTCGGTAGTTCAGCAGTTTGAGACCCGGGTGCCGCATGACGGAGTGAGCTCCCGTCTCCAGTTCCAGCTCCTGCCAACCTAGCAGTTCGAAAGCAAGAACTTGCAAGTAGATAAATAGGGACCACTTCGGTGGGAAGGGAACAGCGTTCCGTGCGCCTTGGTGTTTAGTCATGCCGGCCACATGACCACGGAAACATCTTCGGACAGCGTTGGCTCTTCGGCTTTGAAACGGAGATGAGAACCGCAACCCTAGAGTTGGACTCGACTGGCTTTCGAGCAAGGGAACCTTTACCTTTTTATGTATGTTAAGTCGCTCGCTTACCAAAGAAGTCGGAGAGTGATTCAGCAAGAACACAGCTTTATTCTTCAACTCGAACACCACTCCAACACGGATCAACATCTGATAGCCAGAACAGCCTTTACATTGCAGCTGCCCTGCTTTTAAACATTCCCGGCTAATGTAGCCACACCCACTGTACAAATACCAACCAATAAGGTTGTTCACATAAGGACCAATCACGGATGTTCCCGCTCAGGGAGCTTGCTTGAAGGTGATTGGTTAGGTGCTTCCTGGGCTGGTAACACGATTGGATGGATTTGGATCCTAGCCCAGGAGGAAGCTTTACATTACACTTCAGTTAGATGTTTCACAACATATCATGCATTCAAGGCAGCTTTGAATACACTACAATGTACGTGTATGAAAGGCTCACAAATTTGGCTCCGGGGGGAGTTAGGCACTTCTGCAATTGCAAATGCGCTCTGTCTGCAATTGCAAATACTCCCTGGCCCTTTCCGCACTCTCCTTTGAATCCATGTTCACCAGGGTGTCCTCCAAGCAATTCTGCACTAAAATCGAATTCAACCTTCTTTCTAATCCAGATCTTTTTTCCCATTCTGCTCTAAAATTGAGTCCAACCTTCTTTTTATCCCCCCACCCAATTCTGCATTACGTTACCTCCCTTCAGTGGTCAGCCCGGTTTCAGCCTGCAGTTGCCCTTGGTTATTTGGATGCTGTTTGCCTTGACTCAAACACTGAGAAAATCCGGAGTGGCGGGCAAATGCGGAACAGGCCAGTGATAGGCTAGAAGGTAGTACAAAGGGCAGATTCATTAAGTTGTGAGGAAGCCATTCTCTAGCTAAAGGAACAGCAGAAGTGTACGTACACACACCCTTGTTTAGTTTTGCAAATATGGGATTGTAGATTTTCCAAAACTCATTTCTGGAAACAAAAACAAAAAAAAGCATGTGAAAACATGACTGCAGGAAGGCATTCTGCACTAAAATTAAGTTCGACCTTCTTTTTATTCCGGGTTTCCCCCCCATTATACATTTCATCAACTCCCTTCAGTTGTCAGCCCAGTTCCAGCCTGCTGTTGCCCCCGGGTTATTTGGATACTGTTTTGCCGTGGATTTAAATTGCCTCGAACACTGAGAAAATCTGGAGTGGCAGGCAAACGCGGAAAGGACCTCTGCCTGCAATTGCAAATACTCTCTGTCTGCAATTGCAAATACTCTCTGTCTGCAATTGCAAATACTTCCTGTTTGCAATTCCAAATACTCTCTGTTGCCCACTAATTGCAGTGGCAAACAACAAACAAACAAGGGAGAAGAAGAGGAGGAGGAGGAGGAGGAGATTGGATTTATACCCCGCCCTTCACTACCCAGAGGAGTCTCAGAGTGGCTCACAATCACCTTTCCCTTCCCCGCCCCACAACAGACACCCTGTGAGGCGGGCGGGGCTGAGAGAGTTCTTTCGAACACCGCATGTGTGAAAACAGCTCTGAAATAACTTGTAACTGACCCAAGGTCACACCAGCAGCCGCATGCCTGGGCACCGGTTCTCTGCTCTGAAGTGCCCCCCTAAAGCTGTCCCTTCTCTGCTCATTTAAGAAAAACTGCAGCTTGCTCTTAAGCTGATCTACTTCAGTCACAAGGCTAGGAAAGACCCCTGTTTGGGTCTTGTAGAGCTGGTAGCAGCAAAACGGACTAACAGCTTGACGCGTGACAAGGCAGCTTCGTCAGCTCAGTGAATTCAGTAAGCCTTACTCCCATGTAACAGTGCAGAGGATTGCATCCTCACAATGCCAAACCTGAGCACCCTTAGTGGAAACCTGGTGCATTCACTGGATGGCTTTAACAGGCTGACAGTTTGGGTATGTTTGCTTTCTCTGACTAATCAAATGCAAGACCACAGCCCCTGTGTGACTGAGTGTTGGACTGGATGGGCCATTGGCCTGATCCCACATTGGCTCAGGGCTCTTTTTGTAGAAAAAGCCCAGCAGGAACTCATTAGCATAATAGGCCACACCCAACAGCAGGAACCCATTAGCATATTGGGCCACACCCCTGACAGCACAGCTCATTAGCACATTAGGCCGCACCCCCATGTTACCAGAAGTGTGGTTATCCAGCCGCACCCACCTTTTGCTTCTTATTCTGTTTACCTTGTTTGTTGTCAAAACCTAGGGCCTTTTTTTGTAGCAGGAACTCCTTTGCATGTTAGGCCACACACTCCTAATGTAGCCAATCCTAATGAGTTCCTGCTGTTGGGTGTGGCCTATTATGCTAATGAGTTCCTGCTGGGCATGGCCAACTTGGGAGCCAGCCGGAACTCCGTTCCTGTGCGTTCCTGCCGAAAAATACCCTTGGCTTCTCTTATGTTCTTATGTTCTCTTATCGAGTGCCTTTGCTGTAGTCGGGTGTTATGGAGAGAATGTCAGTCTAGGGCTGAGGAGGTCTGAGTTAAAATCCCTACTCATCCTTCACTGGGTCGGTCAGTCTCTCTCAGTCTAGCCTACCTCACAGGGCTGTTGTGAGGATGAAATGGTGAGTGGGAGGATAGGGTTGCCAGGCAGCGCCTAGCCACCAGTGGGAGGGTTGTGGGGTGGGGCACAGAGTTTTTAAAAATACAGCTTTGTGTACTCATTGGAAGTTGATATAGGAAGTGACACAGGGTAGTTCTAGGAACCACTGGAAACTCTATGGTAAAATCCATAGAGCTACCCCCTGTGCCACTTCCTATATCAACTTCCGATGAGTACAATATCCTTCCTTTTCTTCCACAACAGTCACCATGGGAGGTAGGTGAGGCTGAGAGTTCGGAGAGAACCGTGACTGGCCCAAGTTCACCCAGCAGGCTTCGTGTAGAGGAGTGGGGATTCAAACCCAGTACTTCAGATCAGCATCCACTGCTATTAACCATTTACACTGTGCTGACAAAACAATAGCCAAGCCATTTATGGAAGCCCCTAAACTCAGCAGGGATAGCACCCTCTTTGGAAGGGGGTATTGCTTTTTCTTATCCCGCTAAGTATTTGAGATGGCTAGACATATCGAGGACGGCTCCTGAGAGAACAGCTCTGAAAAAACTTGTGACTGACTCAAGGTCACACCAGCAGCTGCATGTGGAGGAGTGGGGAATCATACCTGGTTCTCCCAGATTAGAGTCCGCGCTCCTAACCATGACACCAAGCTGGATTTGGAGGGTGGATTCTATGGCATTATAGTCCACGGAGAACCCTCCCAAACCCTGGCTTCCCCACGCCCCACTCTTAAATCTCTAGAAATTTCCCAGCATGGAGTTGTAAACCTTTGGGTAGTGAAGGGTGGGGCATTAATCCAATCTCCTCCTCTTCCTCCTCCTCCTCCTCCTCCTCCTCCTCCTCTTCTTCTTCTTCTGTTGTAGCCTCACAACAACCTTGAGGGGTAGGTTCTTCTTCTTCTTCTGTTGTAGCCTCACAACAACCCGGAGGGGTAGGTTCTTCTTCTTCTTCTTCTGTTGTAGCCTCACAACAACCCTGAGGGGTAGGTTCTTCTTCTTCTTCTTTTGTAGCCTCACAACAACCCTGAGGGGTAGGTTCTTCTTCTTCTGTTGTAGTCTCACAACAACCCTGAGGGGTAGGTTGTTCTTCTTCTTCTGTTGTAGCCTCACAACAACCCTGAGGGGTAGGTTGGGCTGAGCAAAAGTGATCAGGACAAGGAGCAGGGATCAGAGGGGGTGTCTCACCAGTCCTAAGCCAACACCATAACCACCACACCACCACAACTCTTTTTCTACCAGATACAGAGTCCCTGGCCACCACCATCACCACCACCACCCCGGTCTCCAAACTGCAGTCGTTACCTTCGTCAGAACCTTTCCTTCCAGCTCAAAGTCAAGATACCACAGGTTGCCAATCATGGGGAGGGGTATCGGTCCCGGGGGGAGCTTCCTCCGTGCCCATTGCAGCTTCAGAAGCTGAAAGACCAGCAGGGAGATGACCAGCAGGAGGAACAGTTCCGTCAGCAGCAGTGTCCCCTCGGCCATCTCTCTCTCCCTCCTTCGGTCCCCCCACACCCGGTTCTGGACAAATTTTTTGCTAGGTGCCTCGGTCCTTCCGGCCACCCCTCTTGTACATGTTCTCTCCTCCCTCTCTCTCTCTCTCTCTCTCTCTCTCTCTCTCTCTCTCTCTCGTCGATTTTCATCCTTATACATGGATGGCCCTCTTCTTGGAGCCAAACCACACCCACCCTGCAATCTGACTTCTCACTCTGGGCTCTGGGCTTACGCTCCAACATTTGGAGGGATGTTTGGATTCTTGGCGGCTTGCCTCCGGGACTGGGCTCATGTTGCAAGCACCGCACATGTCCCACATTGTCTTGCTGTTTACTGAGTGGTGGTGAAATGCGGCGGATATTTCTGGCGAAAGCAGGGGCGCCAGGCCTCCAGGCGGGAGCTGGGGATCTCCCGGAATCACAGCCGAGGTATAAAGGCTCAGCTTAACATTAAGGGAGCCACCTTTGCCCGCTTTGTAAGCTTGGTTCGCTTTGCAAGGAGAACGGATTTGTGCTTAAAATGGCTTATTTAAAGGAAGCTGGTGGGCAAATGTGTGGGTTAATCATTGTCCCTAGAACTGCTGCGAAAACCAAAGATGTTGCGGTTAACGCAGGCTGTTCCTCGAATTGTGCAGCTGTCTGGGGTAGGAATTCATGAAGCATCTCAGGTATAAAAAAGCGAAAAACTGCTTGTGCATGCTCAGATTCCATGTAACGGATGTCTGTCATGGTCTAGCCCACCCTCAGCTCGGGGCGATCGTTTTCAGACCGGTTTCTGCGATCGCCTTTGCCTGGCAAATAAAACAATATCTTTTAAACCTCTTATCCGGTTTTGTCCTCTTCATGGGACGCCAGCAGCCAAATGGACCCCGTGGACTTCCATGGCACATCTCCATCCCCAGACTACAGAGATCAGTTCCCCGGGAGAAAACGGATACTTTGGTGAGTAGGTAGGGATGCCCACCCTCCAAGTGGGTAGAAAGGAAACAAACAAATGTGATGTATTGTGCCAATAAAAGTCTTCACATACTTGAAAATTCGTTTTCCAGTATTCGGTTTACTGGAAGCGATTCAAACGCCATCAACACCAACGAACCACGCATGTTATATCTCGTTTCGTGTATAACTTTATCAAAAGTATACCATGGATTTTTGTTGTTGTTCAGTTGCACAGTCGAGTCTGACTCTTCGCGACCCCATGGACCAGATCACGCCAGGCCCTCCTGTCTTCCGCCATCCTCTGAAGTTTGCTCAATTTCATGTTCGTTGCATCGATGACACTGTCTAACTATCTCATCCTTTGCCGTCCCCGTCTTCTTTGACCTTCAATCTTTCCCAGCATCAGGGTCTTCTCCAGTGAGTGCTCCCTTCTCATTGGGTGGCCAAAGTATTTGAGCTTCAGTTTCATTATCTGGCCTTCCAGGGAACAGTCAGGGTTGATTTCTTTTAGGATTGACTGATTGGTTCTTCTTGCAGTCCAAGGGACTCTCAAGAGTCTTCTCCAGCACCATAGTACAAAAGAATCTATTCTTCAGCGCGCGGCCTTCCTTATGGTCCAACTCTCGCAGCCGTACATGACTACTGGGAATACCATTGCTTTGACCATACGGACTTTTGTTGGCAGGGTGATGTCTCTACTTTTTATCATGCTATTTAGGTTTGCCATCGCTTTCCTCCCCAGGAGCAGGCGTCTTTTAATTTCATGGCTGCAGTCACCGTCTGCAGTGACCCTAATACTATGGATTAATCCATAATACTATGAATTAATATACTATTAATCCATTTGGCAAACACCCTAGTCATATCTCCAAGTAACACTCATCAAATGCATTAGGTATTTCAATGCTACACACTTTGATAAAGTTATACACGAAACGAGATGTCATATGCATGGTGTTGATGGCGTTTGAATTGCTTTCAGTAAGCTGAATATTGGGGATAGAATTTTCAAGTCTGTGAAGACTTTTTTTGGCACAATACATCACAGTTGTTTTGTTTCCTTTCTACCTCCATTCCATGATCTCTCTCTTTGGTTTGCATCCTCCAGGTGGGACCTGGGGATCCCCAGGAATTACAGTTCATCTCCGGACTACAGAGACCAGTTCCCCTGGAGAAAACGGATCCTTTGGAGGGTGGGCTTTATAGGGCATTGTATCCCACTGAGGTCCCGGATCTCCCCAAGCTCCACCCCCAAATTTCCAGGAGTTTCCCGACTTGGAGTTGGCAACCCTACCTTCCCACCCCTGGCCGGTGGCCAGGGAGCAGGGCTCTTTTTGTAGCAGGAACTCCTCTGCATATGAGGTGGCACACTCCTAATGTAGCCAATCCTCCAAGAGCTTACAGTAGCCCGTGTAAGAAGAGCTCTGTAAGCTCTTGGAGGATTGGCTACATTAGGAGTGTGCCACCTCATATGCAGAGGAGTTCCTGCTACAAAAAGAGCCCTGGCACACACCCCTAATGTAGCCAGTCCTCCGAGAGCTTACAGTAGCCCCTGTAAGAAGAGCTCTGTAAGCTCTTGGAGGATTGGCTACATTAGGAGTGTGCCACCTCATATGCAGAGGAGTTCCTGCTACAAAAAGAGCCCTGGCACACACCCCTAATGTAGCCAGTCCTCCGAGAGCTTACAGTAGCCCCTGTAAGAAGAGCTCTGTAAGCTCTTGGAGGATTGGCTACATTAGGAGTGTGCCACCTCATATGCAGAGGAGTTCCTGCTACAAAAAGAGCCCTGGCACACACCCCTAATGTAGCCAGTCCTCCGAGAGCTTACAGTAGCCCCTGTAAGAAGAGCTCTGTAAGCTCTTGGAGGATTGGCTACATTAGGAGTGTGCCACCTCATATGCAGAGGAGTTCCTGCTACAAAAAGAGCCCTGGCACACACCCCTAATGTAGCCAGTCCTCCGAGAGCTTACAGTAGCCCCTGTAAGAAGAGCTCTGTAAGCTCTTGGAGGATTGGCTACATTAGGGGGGGGGTCGCCTAATATGCAAAGGAGTTCCTGCTACACATAGAGCCCTGCCAGGGAGTATTTGGCAACCCTAGGAGAAGGGGATCAGTTCCAGTGCTACTTATCACCATACAGACTTTGCTGCTTATATCATGGATACCCGATCCTTTCTCACCTGTGGGCACCTTTGGAATGCTGGACACAGGGCAGTGGGTGCAACCAGAAAAGAGCTGCTGCAGGAAGTGAGGCCCAGGACAAAATGGCCTACCCCATGCTCCACCCTTGAATCTCCATGGATTTCCCAACCTGGAGCTGGCAACCCTAACTGATATTCTGCAATTTTAAGTTCATGAACTTACTAACCAAGCACACCCTGTGCCATCAGAGGACTCCTCTTCCAAAGTCTCCAATGTAACAGGGCATTCTGAAGCGAAGGATTGCCTTTCGTGTACAGTGACTGCCAGATGTGGCACAGGAAAGTCTTGTATTTACCGTTGTAGAACAGATTGCTTAGAGAGGTTCAGAGGATGCCCGAAACGGGAAGGTGTGGTGTACAATAAGAACAGGAACAAAACGATAGCTTCCTCCACTTCCACACCTACCCTGGCGATAGAAGTTCTATTGCGAAAAGCTACACGCCGAACTGCAGGCTGTGGAAGGTCAGTAGTTCAGCAGTTCGAGACCCGGGTGCCGCATGACAGAGTGAGCTCCCGTCTCTAGTTCCAGCTCCTGCCAACCTAGCAGTTTGAAAGCAAGAAATTGCAAGTAGATAAATACCGTAGGTACCACTTAGGTGGGAAGATAACAGCGTTCCGTGCACCTTGGTGTTTAGTCATGCCGGCCACGTGACCACGGAAACGTCTTCGGACAGCGCTGGCTCTTCGGCTTTGAAACGGAGATGAGCACCGCAACCCTAGAGTCGGATTCGACTGACTTTCGAGCAAGGGAACCTTTACCTTTACAGGATTGCTGAGACAGATCATCCGCCCGAGAAGAGCCCAAAAGACTTGTGTCTCAGCCAGGAAAGTTCAGTGCACTCAAGGCCTGTGCTTTCCGTCTGGCCTGCACACATCCTGACTGAAATATTCCTTTTCCAACACAGCAAACAAGCTGGAATGCCATGACTAACTTACATGCTTTAGACTGAGCCAGTATGGTGGAGTGGTGAGAGAAAGAGTCCCAAACGTGGTGCCCGTTGACAGCTTTTCTGGTGTCTGCTAAGAGTTTTTACAAATTGGGGAAGAAGAAGATGTCCAGAAGAGGGCAACCAGGATGGTGAGAGGGTTTGAATCCAAGTCTTATGAGGAAAGGCTGAAAGAGTTTGGTATGTTTAGCTGGGGAAAGAGGAGGCTTAGAGGGAACACGACTGCACTCTTCAAATATCTGAAGGGCTGTCCTGTAGAAGATGGAGCAGATCTATCCTCTCTTGCTTTGGATTGCAAGACTAGATCTAATGGGTGGAAATTACAAGGGAGTTGTTACCAGCTCAGTATCAGGAGAAACTTCCTAACTGTCAGAGTGGTTGAGCAGTGGAACAGTCTGCCTCGGGAGGTGGTGGATGCTCCTTAGCTGGACGTTTTCAAGCGGAGGCTGGATGACCATCTTTCGGGTATGTTGTAGGGCTATCTTTCGGCTATGCTCCTGCAGAGTGCCAGGAGTTGGACTAGATGACCTCATGGGCACTCCATGAAATTGCTGAGCGGTCGGGTTAGAACGGATAAGAGGAAGTTCTTCTTCACCCAAAGAGTGATTAACACTTGGAATTCACCGCCACAGGAAGTGGTGGCGGCTACAAGCATGGACGGCTTCAAAAGGGAATTAGATAAGCATATGGAGGTCCATCAGTGGCTATTAGCCACAAGGTGTAGATAGGGGCTCTGGGGCAAGTGATGCTCTGTCTTCTTGGTGCTTGGGGGGGTCAACAGTGGGAGGGCTTCTAATGACCTGGCCCCACTGCTGGACCTCCTGATGGCCCCTGGTATTTCTGGCCACTGTGTGATACAGAGTGTTGGACTGGATGGGCCTTTGGCCTGATCCAACATTGGCGTCTCTTATGTTCTTATGTTGTTACCTGCAAGGTCCCTTCCAACTCTAACATTCTATGGCCCCGATCACATGCAGAAGTTTCTGTGGGATACTCACAGATGCTGGGCGGGTTTTACGGGCACATCTGGCAAGCATCACGCACCCATTGCCAACTCGTTGCGTCCGGCCGAAGATCTGGAGTTAAAAGGTACCGGAGAACGTCCACTATCTAACGCTTGCGACGGGCCGCAGATGGACATCCTCCGTCTGATCGCTCCAGCGCGCTCCCCTCACTGCGTTGAAGTGCGCCGGAACCGCGCGCTAACGAAACAAAACCCCGATTCCCCGCCATCGCGTCTGATCGCGTTCGGGCGGGTCAAAGTGCGCAGGCGCAAAAAGCCATGTTCCCCCCCGCGTTATCTGGCCTGTGTGACTGGAGCCTATGATTCTATGATTCAAAGAAGAAGAAGAAGAAGAAGAAGAAGAAGAAGAAGAAGAAGAAGAAGAAGAAGAAGAAGAAGAAGAAGAAGAAGAAGAAGAAGAAGGGGGATTGGATTTATACCCCGCCTTTCACTCAGAGTCTCAGAGCAGCTTACAGACTCCTTCCCCTTCCCCTCCCCACAACAGACACCCTGTGAGGTAGGAGGGGCTGAGGGAGCTCTTGAAAGAACTGTCCTTGAGAGAACAGCTCTGAAAGAACTGTAGCTTGTCCAAGGTCATCCAGCAGCTGCGAGTTGAGGAGTGGGGAATCTCCAGTGGCCCATCAGAACTGTTGCTGGGCAAAAGCCCCGCTTGCCACTGCCCACTTCCTAAAAACACTTGGCTGGCCCCAAGAAAGGTGTTGGGAAACCCTGGGTTACGGAGCTGAACCAAAACCTGAAAGACCCAGGTTTGAATCCCCACGCGGGCATGGAAGCCTTCTGGATGACCCCTCAGGCTCTCTTTGGAGGGTGGACTTTGGAGGGTGGATTTTGAGAGCCAGTTTGGTGTAGTGGTTAGGAGCGCGGACTCTAATCTGGGAGAACCGGGTTTGATTCCCCACTCCTCCACTTGCACCTGGCTGGATGACCTTGGGCAAGCCGTAGTTCTGACAAGAGCTGTCCTTGAAAAAGAGCAGTTTCTGTGAGAGCTCTCTCAGCCCCACCTGCCTCACAGGGTGTCTGTTGTGGGGAGGGGAAGGGAAAGGAGTTTGTGAGCCGCTCTGAGACACCTTTGGGTAGTGAAGGGCAGGGTATAAATCCAATCTCCTCCTCCTCCTCCTCTTCTCTCAAGGGCAGTTTCTGTCAGAGCTCTCTCAGCCCCACCCACCTCACAGGGTGTCTGTTGTGGGGAGGGGAAGGGAAAGGAGTTTGTAAGCAGCTCTGAGACTCCTTTGGGTAGTGAAGGGCGGGGTATGAATCCAATCTCCTCCTCCTCCTCCTCTTCTCTCAAGGGCAGTTTCTGTCAGAGGTCTCTCAGCCCCACCGACCTCACAGGGTGTCTGTTGTGGGGAGGGGAAGGGAAAGGAGTTTGTAAGCAGCTCTGAGACTCCTTTGGGTAGTGAAGGACGGGGTATGAATCCAATCTCCTCCTCCTCCTCCTTTTCTCTCAAGGGCAGTTTCTGTCAGAGCTCTCTCAGCCCCACCCTACCTCCCAGGGTGTCTGTTGTGGGGAGGGGGAGGGAAAGGAGTTTGTCAGCCGCTCTGAGACTCCTTCGGGTACTGAAGGGCGGGGTATGAATCTGATCTCTTCTCCTCTTCTTCTCTTTCAGCCTAACCTACCTCACAGGGTTGTTGTGAGGATACAAATGGAAGCAGAGAATTTTGTAAGCTGTTTCAGGTCACCATTCAAGGGAAAGCCGGGATATCAGTATCTGCCTATAGAACTTTGTGTTAAGGAATATCTTAGGGTTGCCTTCCCCCCGGTGGGTCCAGGGGATCCCCCGATTTTGGGGGACCCGATCCGCTGCTGGCCAGCTAGCGAGTGGAGAAGCCCCACCCCCCAAATAGCAGTGTCCCACAAGGTTGCCACTGAGCAATATGACGTCATCACGCTGGGGCCATCGTGTGGTGACGCTCTAGCATTTTTTGGGGGGGAGGAGAACTCTATGTTTACCATAGAGTTTTTGCCCCAAATGCTAGAGCGTTGGAGATTGAACCTGGGACCGTCTGTATACAAAGTATACTGCTGCAAGTAAAAACCGACGAGGCAACCCTAGAATATATTGAGTGGAAAGAGCAGAGAAATTAGGGAGGGGGAGGGGAGTCCAAAAATCAAAACAAAATGAAAAAAACAGATGTTTCCTGGGAATCACCACTAATGTTTCGGCATTAATGGGTTATACATTACCTAAAATTTTTTTGCTCAATCACCTATTGCACCACCTCGCAGATTAATCAATCACCTATTCCTCTTTGCCACGGCTTAATCCGTCACTTATTGCACTTTACCTCCAGGCGGTTTATCGATCGCTTGACCCTCTTGGAGTTTTATTGATTACATTGTTATTATGACCCGCCAGCGCTAAGCGGAATTACGAATGGTGATGCTTTGGTTTTCGTGGATGCCACACGCAAAAGCCAGAATGCTCATTAAGGTCCACTTGTTTCTCAAGTCCGTACCCCCGCTTGCCAATCGCTGATTCCTTTGCCATTTTAGATGAGGTGCCTTTTGTGCATCATTCACTGCTTTTGCATCAGTGTGGTTGAAGCCATTCACAATTCATCATCATGGTAGGTGACTGGCCAGAAGGTGCCGGGTGCATGCGATCAGAGCTTACGGGGTTTGCTGGCTAAAATGTGGACATCCAAAGACTTGGGGCTGTGGCTCAGTAGTAGAGCTTCTGCTTTGTATGTAGAAGGTCC
>NW_015173824.1:0-12387 GCF_001447785.1 Gekko japonicus
AGATGTCCTCCACCTCAGAGGGAGAAACTAAACAGATTACCTAAACAGATCCAGAAACATTAAGAGATTAGATGGAGATTCAAAAAGAGGGCTTTAATTGGATCTATCTAAACAGAGTGAATGGGCACTCAGTACTGATAGCTTTGCCATGTAAATTATTTGTTAAGCTACATTTAAGATGACTGTCTACATTTAACATATTTTGGGGGACGAAATCTGCAAATTATCTCTCACCTCTGCTGAATACACCACATTTTTATTGGCAATGGCCAATTAGGCCATTAGGTGACCCTTAATTACCTGAACACAGTTGTTTGGTTGACAAACATATTTCTGCAATGGCACCCTGCCTTTTGTGACCATCTCCCTTGTTATCATGGCCACCTTGTGAAGCTTAAGAAAACTAAGGTTATACCAAGGATAAATGGCTGTAAGATTATTAAAACCTGAGGTGCATTTTGTCACTGCTTTCAGGATGAGCCAAAAGGTAATTTAAAAAAGAGACCAAACAAGAAAAGAAACTGTAGAAAAAGTACCCATGTCATCTAACTATCCTGTCCCCGTGAGTTTCTTCAATTAAATTACTTAGAACCAAGTAAGAGCTAAATCTGCATGACACCATAATTTTCTAGCAAGGTATTATCTGTCATGAAATTAGTAACGAATGAAATAAAATCTCCCCATTCAGCTCTAATCTTCCTCCCTTGTGGTTATTGCCAAGGAGTGCTGTGTTGCAAGGGAGGAGATAATATGAGACTGATGGGAAAAGTAGTACAACTCTGCAAAGCCAAGTTGCTGAACATTGTATCAAAATTCATTGCTTTCAGACACAGCATTTACTTGCATGAAGTTGAAGCGGGGAGGGAAGAAGAGGAAAGAAAAACCACATGTTTGATGCTGTATATGTGATGACAAATGGGAAAATCAAGACTTAAACTCCAGCTGTGTGTCATTTGACAGCCAGTGTCAAACATTTGTGCTTCAAAATTTTCTTGACTTTCAGAATGACAAGGACAGAAAAGGGGGGCAGCCCTTTAAAAATCTGATTATTTGCCCACAGTTTAAAACACATTCTGAAAATGATAAACCAGTGGCTGCAGCTTGGATCCAGTTTCCTTACATTAAACAAAAGAAATGCTTGATGGACAATTAGCATGATAGCTGACTCAGAAATGTGATCTATTATTACTCTACTTAAATTCCACTATATCCCAGTCTCATTAATGCAAATACTGGAAACAAGAATAGCAGAAATCTACAAAGGAAGGTGACAAGGGTGGGTTGATGCAAGTTCACTCATTTTCAAGCAAGATACAAATTAATTTTCATTTTTTACACTTGCATGTATCTGGCAACTTATTTAGGCCACCTGAACATGTTCTGTAGGCTTAATGTTCTTCCTGGTCCTGCCAGCAGGCTTGGGGCTTCCAAAGAAGTTAGTAGACAGAAGCACACAGTAACAATGAGAACAGATCTACCAACCACTGCCTGACTATTCAACAAAGCTTCTGCATAAGCAGCACCAAGTATTCCCATAACATCCAAAGATAGCTTAGAAATCACACAAAATACAGTGGTTATAGTAGCTAGTAGGAAACAAATACTGAAAGCATTTCAATCTAATGTACTTTCAGCTGAACTAGCTTCATTTATCCCAAATGAAATGCAAACATCTGAAGCAACAAACACATGATTTTTTTCCTACTACAAAAATGATACCAAACAAATACCCAAGTCCTTCAAAAAGGAATACATAAAGAGATTAACTTGTTTCTCCCTATAAATACACATGTGTTGCTTTTAATGCACAATTTATAGCATATTTTAACATCAGGGTATTGCAATTTGTTATACTGTCACACAGACCATTTGGTATTACAAACTTCAGTTAACTGTAAGTTAGAACAATGCACAAAAAACCCAACTTGAATCACTCACTGATTCAACAATCTTTATTTTCTCATCTGGGTAGGAAAGAAGCCAATAAAATTATGAGTCTTCAACAGCAGCAACACACTTACTCTGAAAGCAACTTGGATATGATTGATGTCTCACTTAACAGATGTCTTACTGCTTGTTGAACATGACAGGACATATTTTATTGGTCTATTAATACATGACTTTGATGTTTGTGATAAAAAAGGGTTACAATAAATGGGTCCATAAAATACACCCTGGAGTGCCTTAATATTTTATTTTACTCAAATTCTAGAGAAACCTATTTTTTTAAAATGAAAAGGTGGTTATGTCCTTCCACTGCCTTAAGGAGGCTCTGCCTAAAAGAAACAGAGAAGAGGGTGGGCCCAGAAAGTAAGTACATCCATTCCTCATTGCAATGTTATTTAGGGATGTACTTGAGTTTAGATCTACCTTCCCTTCTGTTGCCTGTTGCCCTGAACATAAGAGAAGCCAATGTTGGATCAGGCCAATGGCCCATCCAATCCAACACTCTCTCATACAGTGGCCAAAAATACCAGGTGCCATCAGGAGGTCCATCAGTGGGGCCAGGACACTAGAAGCCCTCCCACTGTTCCCCCCCTCCCAAGCACCAAGAATACAGTGCATCAATTGCCCCAGACTGAGAGTTCCTATCTATACCTTGTGGCTAATAGCCACTGATGGACCTCTGTTCCATATGTTTATCTAATTCCCTCTTGAAGCTGTCCATGCTTGTAGCCGCCGCCACCTCCTGTGGCAGTGAATTCCGTGTGTTAATCACTCTTTGGGTGAAGAAGTACTTCCTTTTATCTGTTCCCTGCAGTGCCTTCTTCCTCACCTCCCAGTTTTATATGCATGGAAACAGAACTTAGGTTTTGAAGCAAACCCCTAGTGAAATTTTTACCTGTCTATGAAAGGATTTTTTTTAACCATTCTGAGTTGGATCCTCAAAGTGCCCAAGTAACATTCAACATTCATAGAGCACTTTGAATACTCTTAAAGTAGTAGCTCTCATGACAATTCTGTAAAATCAGCTACTCTCAAAGGTACACTTGCATATTAGTGTTAGAAATAAAACTGGAAATTTAATGAACCTATATCCATCTACCTTGATGTGGTACTTATGACAGGGTAATCACATGAAAAGTGCATAGAAACCAGTACAAAATGACTTTGTGGTAGCTGAACTTCCACCTTTATTTTTGAGAGTACATAATTCGTTTTTAGACAAAACTATGCCCAACTATGAATCAAGGTAAGCTTGACGTGGTCAAAAAGGAGATGGCAAGACTGAACATCGATATCTTAGGAATCAGTGAACTTAAGTGGACAGGAATGGGCGAATTTAACTCAGAAGACCATTATATCTACTACTGTGGCCAGGAATCTCGTAGAAAAAATGGTGTGGCCTTTATAGTCAACAAGAGAGTGCAGGGGGCAGTACTGGGATACAATCTCAAAAATGACAGAATGATTTCGGTCCGATTCCAAGGCAAACCATTCAACATCACAGTAATCCAAGTCTATGCCCCAACCACTGATGCAGAAGAGGCTGAAGTGGACCAGTTCTATGAAGACCTAATCATGAGCTACTCATTGCAAAATTCAGACTTAAACTGAAGAAAATTGGGAAAACCACGAGGCCATTCAGGTTTGACCTAGATCGCATCCCTGATGAATATACAGTAGAGGTGAAGAATAGATTCAAGGGTCTGGATTTGATAGATAGAGTGCCTGAAGAACTATGGACAGAGGTTCGTGACATCGTACAGGAGGCAGCAATCACCACCATCCCAAAGAAAAAGAAATGTAAGAAAGCAAAGTGGCTTTCTGATGAGGCTTTACAAATAGCAGAGGAAAGAAGGAAAGCGAAAGGCAAAGGCGAAAAGGAAAGATTTACCCAACTGAACGCAGATTTCCAGAGAACAGCAAGGAGAGATAAGGAGGCCTTCCTGAATGAACAGTGCAAAGTAATAGAAGAAAACAATAGAATGGGAAGGACTAGAGATCTCTTCAAGAAAGTTGGAGAAATCAAGGGAGCGTTCCATGCAAAGCTGGCCATGATAAAGGACAAAAACGGTAGGGACCTAACAGAAGCAGAAGAGATTAGGAAAAGATGGCAAGAATACACAGAAGAACTATACAAGAAAGACCTCGATGTCCTTGACAACCACGACGGTATAATCACTGACCTCGAGCCAGACATCCTGGAATGTGAAGTTAAATGGGCCTTAGAAAGCATTGCTAACAACAAAGCTAGTGGAGGTGATGGTATTCCAGCTGAGCTATTCAAAGTCTTAGAAGATGATGCTGTTAAAGTGCTGCACTCCATTTGCCAGCAAATTTGGAAAACGCAACAGTGGCCACAGGATTGGAAAAGATCAGTATACATTCCAATCCCAAAGAAGGGCAATGCCAAGGAATGTTCAAACTATCGCACAATTGCACTCATATCACACGCTAGCAAGGTCATGCTCAAGATCCTACAAGCTAGGCTTCAACAGTACGTGGATAGAGAACTACCAGAAGTACAAGCTGGGTTTCGAAGAGGTAGAGGAACTAGAGATCAAATTGCCAACATTCGCTGGATTATGGAGAAAGCAAGAGAGTACCAGAAAAATATCTACTTCTGCTTCATTGACTATGCTAAAGCTTTTGACTGTGTGGATCACAACAAACTATGGCAGGTCCTTAAAGAGATGGGAGTACCAGACCACCTCACATGTCTCTTGAGAAACCTGTATAAGGGCCAAGAAGCGACAGTTAGAACCGGATATGGAACAACTGATTGGTTCAGCATAGGAAAAGGAGTACGACAAGGATGTATATTGTCGCCTTGCTTATTTAATATATATGCAGAGTACATCATGCGAAATGCTGGCCTGGATGAATCACAAGCGGGAATTAAGATTGCTGGGGAAAAGATCAACAACCTCAGATATGCAGACGATACCACTCTAATGGCAGAAAGTGAAGAGGACCTAAAGAGCCTCTTGCTCAGGGTAAAAGAGGAGAGCGCAAAAGTGGGCTTGAAGCTCAACATCAAAAAAACTAAGATCATGGCATCCGGCCCCATCACTCCTTGGCAAATAGTAGGGGAAGTCGTGGAAGTGGTGACAGACTTCACGTTCCTGGGATCCCAGATCACTGCAGACTGTGACAGTAGTCATGAAATTAAAAGACGCCTGCTCCTTGGGAGGAAAGCGATGGTGAACCTAAACAGCATGATAAAAAGTAGAGACATCACCCTGCCAACAAAAGTCCGCATGGTCAAAGCAATGGTATTCCCAGTAGTCATGTATGGCTGCGAGAGTTGGACTATAAGGAAGGCCGAGCGCCGAAGAATAGATTCTTTTGAACTATGGTGCTGGAGAAGACTCTTGAGAGTCCCTTGGACTGCAAGAAGATCAAATCAGTCAATCCTAAAAGAAATCAACCCTGACTGTTCCCTGGAAGGCCAGATTATGAAACTGAAGCTCAAATACTTTGGCCACCAAATGAGAAGGGAGCACTCACTGGAGAAGACCCTGATGCTGGAAAAGATTGAAGGTCAAAGAAGACGGGGACGGCAAAGGATGAGATGGTTGGACAGTGTCATCGACGCAACGAACATGAAATTGAGCCAACTTCAGAGGACAGTGGAAGACAGGAGGGCCTGGCGGGAGCTGGTCCATGGGGTCGCGAAGAGTCGGACTCGACTGTGCGACTGAACAACAACAATGCCCAATTTAACCTATCTATGGCATATACTGTAAGAAATACTTTAAACAGGACAATAATAAAGAGCTAGCACCTGAGTTAAACGTCATTTTGAAAAAGCTTTGTTATGTTGAAAATTTGTACCGCAAATAATTTGCTTTACAGTCTTGCATGGGATCACTTAGGTAAAATCTTAAACTGGAAACCTATGAATCTGGGATCTGTTTGCACACAAAAGCAAAACCAGCTAAGAAATTAAATTACATAAATATTGCACCAAAACTGGTATGTCTGGTTGGTAGTTAATAGCTACGTATTCATGATCATAAAAATGGCTCATCAATGCTTTTAATGCTCTGGGGAGAAAAACCCAAGAGAATGGTACAGTGGCACCTACATTGTTTCCTCCACATTTATGTGAAGAGTTATCCTTAAATCATTTCTGTCTTGATACTTATTCATCTTTTGGAATCTTTGCCTCTGCTATTCTACACCCCCACCATCTGTGCTGTTCAAATAATATATAAAAAATAAAATAGACAAGAGACCACAGTGGAATAACTGAGAAAACAGGGAAAATATAAACCTTGCACCAAATTGTCAAATATATTGACAACCAGTACTCAGAAAATATTAATAAACCTTGAAAAATACAATACACTAAGCATTAAAGCTTCACCTAAATTCCAAATATCAGTGTTTAGGTACTGAGAAATTCCCCTTTAACAATGAACACTGAAAAATCCAATAAGCATGTCAATTTGGTCAGGGGCCTGCCTACCTGAGGGACTGCCTTTCCCCATATGTCCCCCAGAGAGCACTGCGATCTGGAACTCAAAACTGCCTCCCCCCCCCCCGGGGCCTAGGGATGCCATGTTGGTGGTAACTAGAATGCTTTGGAAGGAGCTCCCTGCTGAGATCGGAGCTCTGTGGGACTTCCAGCAATTCCGCAGAGCCATGAAAATGGAGCTGTTCCACCGGGCGTTCCAGTAATAAATTGATTTCACCGGTCAAGTAGCACTTGCACTTTATGATATGATGCCACGTTATTTAAATAGTTTACTGTATTTATGGAATTTTCATGGAATTATATTTTATGCCGTTCTTGCTGGTTTTAAATTGTATGTTGGCTTTAAGACTCAATGTAAGCCGCCCTGAGCCGCTTTGGCGGGAAGGCGGGTTAGAGATTTAATAAATAAAAAATAAATAAAAAATAAATAAATTTTCTGATACTAGCGACTTGTGCTTGAAAAGAATGTCCGTTACAAGAATCCCGCAGAATCCCTGAAGCTGGCAACAGGGCTCCAGATATATGCCCGTTTCAAGAGTTACTTCTTCAAAGCCCTGAAGTTAAAAAACAATTCTCTAATCCTTTGTATCTGGAACCAATGCCTGCTTGAATGGCAAACACCTCTAACTTCTTTTCAATCTGGCAGCTGCCTTTTTCACTTGACAATGCTACAACATTGTTTTTGAGCTTCAGGGCTATAAAGAATAAGTAACTCTTGAAACGGGTGTATATCCATAGCCTCGTTGCCAGTTTAAAGGATTCTGTGGGATTTTTGCAATGGACATTCTTTCAAGCACAAGTCACTAGTATTAGAAAATTAGCATGCTTATTGGACTTTTCAGTGTTCATTGTTAAAAGGGTATTTCTCAGTACCTAAATGCTGATAATTTGGAATTTAGGTGAAGTTTTATTGCTTAGTGTATTGTATTTTTCAAGGTTTGTTAATATTTGTGTACTGGTTGCCAATATATTTGACATTTTGGTGCATGGTGTGTATTTTTTCTGTTTTCTCAAATACTATATGTGCATCATAAGCATGAACAAGACTAGGAAACATTTATCCTATTTGTACAAATGGGCAAAAGAAAGCTTGAGAGATGACTTTCCGAAGTACAACCACCCCATAGAATACTTGAGCACAAGCTACCTCTCAAGTTAGCTAGTCTATCAATGGGAGACATTTTTACAAACACCACAATCTAAACTGCAACAATGGCATAATTATGAAACAGTAAACAATGAAACCGGCATACAGAGCAGATTAGTCAAGAAAGCAACCCAAGACACTGACTACAGCATGTCACACATATGCAATACACAGCTAACCAGTTACAGAGGACAACAATTAGCTCCCTTTTCTGGCTGCAAAATAATGGAGGTTAAGAGATAAACCCAAAAGCTAGTCAATGAATCCATAGAGGGTAATTTTAAGTATTAACAAAGCATGTGTTGTTCATCATTATTAGGCCCCTTGTACAGGTGAGGAACACAAAGACCAGACCACACAAAACCTAATGTTCGGTAGATAATTTCAAGTACTACCACTCCATCATTCACACACACACACACGAGAGCCAAGCAGGTTCAGGAAAGACACAATCAAAAAAAGAGGGGAGAAAATCTAAACCAACAAAGCACAAACCTCCAAAGGAAGTTCAGAAAACTTACTGAGGGCCAAAAGTTAAAAACATAATAAGTGTACAAAAGAGTGTTTATTACAAAGACATATAAAAACCTAGTAGGGGCCCAAATAAAGCCTCATAAAATGTTCAAAGTTACAAATACACACACAAAAAGGTATTGCATAGCATTTGTTCTATGGCTTGTTGCCGTAATAAATGCCTGCCTGCCTGCCTGCCTGCCTGCCTGACTGACTGACTGACTGCTAATATTTAATCAAGAGCTGCAGGCTGCATCACTACAGACTGCCACTGCCACACAGTCTAATGAATTGATGCAAAGGCAGATCAGAATGATGTCCTTGCTCCTCACTGTTGCTGTTTACTCAGGAGTAGATGCAAACAGACAAATCAGCCGTCCTCCTCCTGCCAAGTCCACAAGGCTTCAAAGCCACATTTAATGAAGTAAGTGCACCAAGACAACCAAACCTACAGGTCAACTAGTCATCAACAATCAATGTTATGCCTGCCCTGATGAAGAGGTACATTTTTCCTCCCTAACCTCCTTATGCCATCTGATCCCCCATCTCTTTGGAAATATGCTATCATGGCCTTGATAGCATTGCTTAGGAAGCAAAAGCAGGGCAAAAGGCAAGCTTGACCTAGGAACTTGTGTGTATTAAGTTGTTCAGTCAGAAGCATGTGTGGCATAGCTTTAGCTGAACTGTAAAATTTCTGGCAGTTGGGGAAAATGAATATCTGAATTGACTTCCACATAAAACATTATTTACACACACAAAATCTGCATCTCAGGAAGAAATGCAGTAAGGAACATTCTCATATACATGTCCTCCCCACAGGTTTGGTATAGGTAGAAACCTTTCAGGTGGCAGAGTATTCCCTGGTCCATCATCTGAAATACTAGCAAATGCAACATCACATTGAGCATCTACTCATCTGTTTTAGCTTAATCTGTTCTCTCCAATTCCCTATTTTTGTCTAAAATTGGGGGGGGGGAGTAATTTGAACACATATTCTAATATTTGTGATTCTAAGGACTTACCTTTGCTAAGTTAGAATTTTCATAATATATCCCTTGTACTAATTCACCAATGGCACTTGACATAATCTCTACGACCTGAAAGAAAGAACACAAGTTTTAAGTAGGATGACTAATAACAGATTTGCCAGAATGATCTAAATTGAAGAGCACGCAAGAATGCTTTTCCATGTGAAAAAGAATATTCTGTATACTGGAACTGCAGGTATATTACTCTCACCTCCTACCAAACCCCAATGTAAAATAAAAGAAAAATATGTTTGTTTTATTAAAAGTATGAATTAAACAAACGGCCATGTGTACAAATATTACAATATCCCCGGTCTGTGAATTGCACAAATATTACAATATCCCCGGTCTGTGAATTGCTAAGAATCGAAACTTATGTCTGAAGTCCATAACTAGTTAATCACTGCACTCAGTTTAATATACTGGATACATAGTGAAGCCATCTTTAGGTGTCTGCCCTAACCACGTGCACCAAAATGTCCACCAACATAGAACTGTTCAAATCATATCAGAGCTCTGCACATGAACTTTCTTAACTGGAACAATATACAGGGATTTACTGCAGTTCATTCAATGCAGGGTACCGAGCAGGAACACCTTAAAGCTATCCTTCTACTTGCTCATAGATTTATTTCTTCAATAATTAATTTCCTATGTATATACCGCTGTATCCAATTCCCACTATCTTCTTCCTAAAATGTAGCTCTTTTGTTATTGAATTAAAGGATTTTATTTCAGTTTTTATCATTCTTGTAACTGAAGACAGCACGTCTGATGATAAAGCCCCCAAAAGCAACATATATAAACCTCTTAACATTTTTTTTTGCAATTCTTACTATTTGCAAGAGATCTCCAACCTTATTGTACTGAGTTTCTTACAAACACACCCTATATATAGTAGCAATTAAAGAGACATAATGGTGATTTGCAAGCCCTATTTAAAAACAGCTTCATTTTGGGAGGGAAAAACTGTCTTGCCCTCTCAGTAACCAGATACTAAAGGAAATATTGTAGTAATATGAGCTACAGGGGAACTGAAAGGGCAATGATCCTACAGTGTTAACCCAGATGTGTTGAGTTATTTAAGTGGGGAACAGAGAAAACGAGAGGTTTTTTTGGGAAAGGTATCAGATAAGCCCTATGCCCAAATCCAGAAGGATAGTGTATCATCAATACGTCCATGAAAGCCTGAAACCAAATGCCCAATGTCAGATTATATTACAGTTTATACAAGCAACAGCTCAAGATTCCTCTGATGGCTAGGACATACAATACAGATCAATCATTCACTAAAAAATATTATGGTTTGTGAAACAGTTGGAGCCCAGACACACAGTGGTAATATGAAGAAGAGCGTTTACAAAGACATCGAGTCCTACCTCTAAATGTCAAAGTGATAGTATGAGCTTTAACAATGCTTCTAGCTGTGGATAGTACTGCTCCCCCCAACCCTTCTCTGAAACTCTAGACAGAACATGACCGAGTGCAAGAGCCTTCACTTTCATCAACACATACCAGGATATGAAAGTTTTACTGTTCCAGAAATCACATTTTTAGAAGAATTTAAGTATCTTTCTTGCGGCTCCATCATGTCTTCAATCTTTCACTTGGAGGAGACTCCAAAACGCTGAAGCCAACATCACATGACATTCATATACAAGATTCATAGTCAATGGAAGATCTATGTGTAATGTCCTAAAAGCCACTGTTTTCCCTTCCTAAATCCCAACTGTTGAAATAACCATAATATTTAACCTGAGTAGTAAAAGTATGTCACATTCTCAATCATCCACAGCCCTTTATTTTATCTCCTTTAACACCATTTAAAGCCTGTTACTCCAACATTCAAAGTAAAAGGCTGGAACACAGTGGCTGCATTCAAATGTCACTTGTTCCTCCCTTTTCCATCTTTGTCTTCCCTTCTTTCATGGAATGCAACTAAGAATTCCTTGTTAAAAAACACCTTTGGTCTCCCCCCAGGGCCGGCTCGAGGTGTTTCTGCACCCTAGGCGATGCGCAGATGCCAACCTTCCAGTGGGGCCTTGAGACCTGGAGACCCTTTTGCTGCTGCCACCGCCTCCCCACCACCACCGCAGGGGGGGAGGAGGGAGGGAGGTGTGCCCAGAGCCGCAGCTCCACCTCTGCGCTGCAAGGCCCCGACGGCGGCGGGGGTGCCCCGCTGGCCACCGCCATGCAACCTCCTCCAACTGTAAGCTGCTCTGTAAGCCGCTCTCCCTCCCCTAATTAATTCTGAGCTGTCTCCAACCCCCACCAGACTTGCGCGCTCTGCTCCCGACCTCTCCTTCAGTCTTTCACCGCCCAGCCTGCTCCTACTTTTTTCCTTTCACGGTCCAGGGCCCGTGTGGATGGAGCTCCTCTGTGCGCTCATTAAAAAGTTTGGGAAAGAGGGGGAAGGGCGGGCGAGCTGCGGCGCCGCCTCCTGCGCCCCGGCCGGGTGTCCTGCTGGCGGCGGCGGCGAGTCCCTTCAGCTGGGGGGTGGAGGGGGGCACCGCAGGCGCACCTGTCTCCAGCCAAGCCCGCGGCAGGACCCGCTGCTCCGCCCCTGCGACCCCTGGCGAGGAAAGAAGAAGAAAAAGAGGGCGGGGCACCCTCTGAGACGAGCATGGACGTGGGTGGGGTAACCCTGCTCCCTCCTCGCTTCCTTCCCCACCCGCTTCTGGGCTCACTGGGCGCTGGACTTGGGGGTGAAAGAGGAGGCAGAGGAGGAGCGTTGTGGCGCCCGGGACTCGCTCAGGCGTGGGGGGGCTTTTGGTGGGGGTGAGGGCAGCAGTTTGCCGCCCCGATCCAGGGCTCGCACTCCAGGCGAACATCTAGTTCGCCTAGTGGGTGAGCCGGCCCTGTCTCCCCCAGCAAAACTGTGACACAGTCAGTGGCTTTAAGATGCAAGACCCTACATGGTGTTATTATTTAACTAAGTTTAAGGGATTTAGGGTAGAACACAGGAGAGTATGCTACCTCCCCATTACCTCCTGTCCCTGTTTACTACCTCACAGATTATTCACTACCACATTTCAGCATTAATTGAAATAATTCATTGCTTTGTTAAAATGAAACATTGTATGGTCTCCTAAACTCAAATTTAGAACATTAATCTGCACTTTGCTACCAAACCCTAACCCCTACCTTCCATTTTGCCTGCACCAGGCCACAGTGAATAATCTGTGAGGCATTATTTTAAAGACTATACCACAATAGCTCTCACGCACACCTTCCTGAATGCTCCATGATCAGAAAGCAACTCTCTTCCTTGC
>NW_015173824.1:12431-12841 GCF_001447785.1 Gekko japonicus
TGCCCTCTTCATAATTTTTCTATTATTTCCTTTTTCATCTTTCGCATTTCTTTCTTCCCCTTTCTCCACCATTCTTTTGGGTCTCTCTGTCCTTCACCATTATGCCACATCATTTCTGAGACACACTGAAGGTGATAGAGGAAAGAGAGATTGTGATGATGGGATGGGGGGCATACACCCACAAAGTCAGGCAGTAGTTCTCTACCCACACCAAACGTTTAACTTAATTGAAAGTTTATTTTAAAAATATGTATGGACAAATCCAAATTTAAGGGCAAATATATTTATGCCCCTCGAAAAACAATAACAGTCATTTTGTACTGGTGCCCAATATCCACTCATATAATCATCTCCTTTAACCTGCCTGACAAGATTATGCATATTACAAGAAGTGGGGATCCACGATACTC
>NW_015173824.1:12871-33316 GCF_001447785.1 Gekko japonicus
GCGGCGGGGGGGGGGGGGGGGGGAGAAGGAGCTCCACATGGAGGAGGAGGAGGAAGCAGCCGCAGGTGAGCCTTCTCCCCCCCCCTGCACTGACAGCGAGACCCAGGCTCGCCAATCCTTCTCCCCTGCCCCTGCCCCGGCGGCAAGACCCGCATGCCTGCCAAGCCTTTTCCCGCTCCCCCACCAGCATCGGCAGCAAGGCCTGAGCGGCTCCCAGCCACTGGGCCTGCCAAGACTCCCCCCCCCAATGGCCAGAGCATTCTCTGCGCATGCACAGGGAATGCTTTTACTTGTGGGGGGATTTAAATATCCCCCATATATTTTTTCAACTTTTTAGATTTTTTGCACACCTGGGGACTGCTTCAAGTGTGCAGGAAAAGCTTTCTGCCCCCCAAGTGCCCCTGATGTGCAGATTTAGATATCCACACAGAGGGGGCAACTTGGTTATTAGATATATAGATGTTCTAAATATATCACCATATGCAGATATGTAAGCCTGCTGAGCACTTTCATCATAGAATTCATCTCAACAGTGCCATGTTGAGGTTCATGTGGATAAATTTCATTTGTGAGCTTGAAGTTAAAGTTATCGTTACATCAGTAATCTCAACATTTTAGTTACAAAAGACAGGGGGATGCGAAGGAAGGAGTGGCTGGCCAGTACCATAATACCTCATATGCCAAATTCTATGGATGTTACGGATCCTCGATATGTGTGCATGAATCTGCTTTGGATTGCAGCCTGTATGGCTGAAGGCGGCAAGCGGCGGCAGCAGAGCCAGAAGGGGACTGATCCCTGGTGGCCAGCAACGGAAGAGCAGGGCAGCGGTCGACGGAGGATGGAGGCACAGTGACGTCATCCGGAGGCGCGCGGAGCCGGAAGGACACAGTCGGGCTGAGGACAACGTCGCCGGTGATCCATCCATCCGCCAGTCTACCTAAGCACCGGGACACAGCCGAAAGAAGAAGCCGAGCCGGGAAAAGTGAACGACACCAAGCCTCCACCAGGGTGCCGGTAGGCAGCCCCTCCCTTGAATTGATGTGGCCGTAGTTAGGGTTGATATAGGTGAGTAGCACCCAAGAATTGTAAACCGCCCAGAGACCCCTACGGGAGTTAGGGCGGTATATCAAGTCAAATGATAAATAAAATAAATAAATAAATTACTCCTAGGGAACCCATGTTTACTTTAAAAACCCTGCTAATTGCCAAGGGTTCTGGGAAACATTCTGTGATGACTGCACAAATTGCGCACTAAGGCAAGGCATGTTGGCCTTCATGATCACTCTGTATGAACTGATAGGGCATCTTAGATCCCACCCAATTCTTCCCTGTCGTTCCACATCTTTGAGTAACATCAGAAATGGTGGGCAACAGTCTTTCAGGGACGCTTGTCTGTTGTTGCCAATCCTGTCATTGAGGAACCCCCAATCAGCTTCTAAGACAAACCTAGATTTCTCTAGCCCACAGCTGCAAAACCAGCAGAGTGAACGAGGTCCAGAATTTCCAGTCAGTTATACAGTTTGAATATTCCATCACCTAAAGGAGTGTTAGTTCAAGATTACAGATACAATGATGCAAAAACAGCTAAGGTAGCCTTTTCTAAATACAAAACTAAAAGTTTGCTGAGCAGCATTAGTAGGAGACAAGTAGAATACCTGTGAGGACTAATTGCCGGGATCTCATTTTCCCACTCCCTCTTGCTTTTCTGCTTTGCTCCTTATGGAAGTGCCTGTAGCTCATTGCCTTTCCTTTTCCTATTTACCTACCTTTTGCTGTTCTCCCCTATGGCAGCCTCTTCCTCCTGCCTCCCCTCCACACACCTTCTTCTGTTACCTCCATGCTTTACTTTTACTTCATCTTTTCCCTTTTTTGTTCCTGCACTTTTCTTCCCTCCTCATTTTTACCTTTTCCATCTCTCCCTCCTCCTGCACTGACACTGATTGAGGCTTCAAACCCTCAGCAATATTGGCTGCAAATTGCTTAGCAACGCTCTCCAACAGCCAACAGCATCTCACAGTGTAGTCTCACGAGATCTCAGTGGTACATTAAAGAAACAGACATTGATCCTATGATTTTGGGGTTTTTTCCTAACATCCCCAATGCATATTTTTATATTTCACATCTTTCTGAAAATTGGGGCTTCCCCCAGGCTTACAGATAAATTCCTCATTTGTATATGGCCCCATTGTGTGGATTTTTTGAATGACACACCATGGGCCAGTTCAGAATTAGGTATGATAGAATTGTCACGTGAGGAAAGAGATTGTAAAACTGAGGGAAAAGATCTATGTTCAACAACAACTGGTATGGTTTTTCTCCCAACATCACTGAGACTCAGGCACCATAAATGGCTGTAGTTGGTACTATGTTTCAGTTGGGGTCATCTAGGTGACCCAATTAAATCCTCTCTGTTTCTTCTTTATCATAACAAATGTCATCTACCTCCCTGGAAAAGAAAGCAACATCAAGGGATGAATGAGGCCAACCAATGCACAGGTAGTTGTCTTAAAAGAGTATAAGGGCTTTAAGGGTCTGAGCAGGACAGTAGAGAGAAAACACACTGGTACAACGGAGCACTTGTGCCCTTAAACAATCTGAGAAAGCTTGCACTAAATGAAAAAAAAAATTCCAATGATACAGGATGAAAAATATGTTGAGAGGAAAAATTTAAGCAAGATGTAGCAGAGGAGTGAGCGAAGAAGAGTTATCTTGGATAATTTTTTCCCCACTGAATGATGTTAGAGGGAAACTCTCATTAAAATGATCCAAGAGTTGCATCAAACATTGGTGCACAGAATGAAGAGAGACTGGAGAATGGAAAAAGAGAAATGCTGCATGGGAAAAACAAGCTGTTTGCCTTGAGAACTGTGTTCTCCTCACCTACCAGCCTCCCCGTACTCTGTCCATTAACCATCTAATTGTATTTCTAAAAACAAAGAACTTTCCAAAAACTAGAACAATGACAGAATCCCCAACAGCACCCCCGTGATCATTCCTGGAAAGTCAATGAACTATTACAGAGCCTATTGATGGTTACAAAGAGTAGAAACTTGAATCAATCATTTATAACTAAAGCAGTACTGCTTTTTAAAGTTCCATTCATACCCTTCCCAAATGAAACAGTCACCTGCAATTGTTTATTAAGGATTTTTATTCCAGTCTTCTTTAGACTTTTAATACTATTTACATTTTATTCGTAAATTACTCTGCCAAAGTAGGACTATTTTCCTTTGAGTAACTCTAAGAGGCAAGTGTGAATTTACTAAAGGGTAACTACAGAGTTTAGAGTACAGATGGGCTATGTGCCCCCCCCCCCCCGGAAGCAGCCCATCTCTTAGAATTCTGAACAGACACCTAAAAAGAATGGCTATAATAACAAGCATGCCCCCCCATTTTCCTAAATACGATTGATACAGTTTACAAGGCTAGAACAGATTACATTTATTTACAGCATATGGCTATGAAAATTTTAGCTATAGCATTTATTTTATCAGCACTAGCTTTTCCTGATTCTCTCACTTCTCTTTTTTTTTTACTATTTGTTTTTCCCGACTTTAGTTGGCTAATAAGTAGGCAGTGGACTTTCACAATAATAATTTGCCTGGCATGATTCATTAAACCTTCTTGAAAGAACAAAACTTGATATATACCGTTACAATATTGATAATGAAACTCAAAGCTGTAATGCGTGAGAGATTCAGTAATGATGATGTAAGTGAATTATAAGATTAGTATTACACTGCTGAAATAAATATTGTGTTATGTTTAAAGATCTTCCAGGAAGCTTCATCTGCCTAAGGGCTTTTCCCTACCATGACTTCTCATCATAACTGTGCAAGCTCTCCTCTAAGCCTCTGATGTGATTTTGATCTAAAGTTTTCTACCAGCAGTTTCATGGGGAAAGTCTATACGATAAACAGCAGCATGCATACACATACCAAATGTTGCCATTAACACTCTTTTCAGCAAACAACAAATGAGTGCAAACCATTCAAGCAAGCCACTCGCCTATTTAATAATTCAAGGAAAGTCAGAGCCTCTCTCTTTTGGCAATAATGATTGCATTTTGATGTCCATCTTACCAAGTCACACGTCAGGCAGAGAGAGTATGGGAGATGGTTTGTCCAAGCACAGAATGGCTCCCCTTATTGCCAACTGCTAGATTCTCAGTCCCATTCTTTCAGAGAAGATATCACTGCTGGCTCTGGGCCTGGATTTGGGGGATGGGAGTGTTTATATACCAGAAGCAGTTTTTCGTTTGTGCTCCAAAATCCATCTTCCAGTTTTAGCTATCTAGGAAATGGTATCTAAGCAGTGTTGGATTTGTAACACGTGGGAAACTCTACTTTGTGATTAAAGTAGGGCTTTCCTACCTGTTTAAAACCCTGATTTTACATTTTACTGGAACTGTGGTGAAGTCAGACTTAACTCCATCTAGTGAGCCCAGTCAAGCCAAAATCGACTGCAGATTAGTTTGGACATAAATGGCTCATTACAAAACCAATGTATGTGGCTTCTGTGTCAAAAATTCACAAACTGAGGCCATCCTAATTCAGTAGGGGGAATAACACTCCAGAAATGTTACCATCCTTTGAACTGTCTTGACTGCTAATATGACCCCGCAAGCCAAAAGCAGGTCATAAACCCACAAGAAATCTGATAAACCTCCTGTTTTCACTGTCTGCCCTTCAGCTGCAAAAGCAGCACAACTGTCAGGCATTGGGCAAGTCTCTACAATGCTATATTCAGCCAGTTTGGTGTAGTGTTCAAGTGTGCGGACTCTAATCTGGGAGAACTGGGTTTGATTCCCCACTCCTCCACTTGCAGCTGCTGGATGACCTTGGGCAAGCCATAGTTCTTGTCAGAGCTGTTCTTGAAAGAGCAGTTTCTGTCAGAGCTCTCTCAGCCCCACCTACCTCACAGGGTGTCTGTTGTGGGGAGGGGAAGGGAAAGGAGTTTGTAAGCCACTATGAGACTCCAAATGACACTGTCTAACCATCTCATCCTTTGCCGTCCCCGTCTTCTTTGACCTTCAATCTTTCCCAGCATCAGGGTCTTCTCCAGTGAGTGCTCCCTTCTCATTTGGTGGCCAAAGTATTTGAGCTTCAGTTTCATTATCTGGCCTTCCAGGGAACAGTCAGGGTTGATTTCTTTGAGGATTGACTGATTTGTTCTTCTTGCAGTCCAAGGGACTCTCAAGAGTCTTCTCCAGCACCATAGTTCAAAAGAATCTATTCTTCGGCGCTCGGCCTTCCTTATAGTCCAACTCTCGCAGCCATACATGACTACTGGGAATACCATTGCTTTGACCATGCGGACTTTTGTTGGCAGGGTGATGTCTCTACTTTTTATCATGCTGTTTAGGTTCGCCATCGCTTTCCTCCCAAGGAGCAGGCGTCTTTTAATTTCATGGCTGCAGTCACAGTCTGCGGTGATCTGGGATCCCAGGAACGTGAAGTCTGTCACTACTTCCACGACTTCCCCTTCTATTTGCCAAGGAGTGATGGGGCCGGATGCCATGATCTTAGTTTTTTTGATGTTGAGCTTCAAGCCCACTTTTGCGCTTTCCTCTTTTACTCTGAGCAAGAGGCTCTTTAGATCCTTTTCACTTTCAGCCATTAGAGTGGTATCATCTGCATATCTGAGGTTGTTGATCTTTTCCCCAGCAATCTTAATTCCCGCTTGTGATTCATCCAGGCCAGCATTTCGCATGATGTACTCTGCATATATATTAAATAAGCAAGGTGACAATATACATCCTTGTCGTACTCCTTTTCCTATGCTGAACCAATCAGTTGTTCCATATCCGGTTCTAACTGTCGCTTCTTGACCCTTATACAGGTTTCTCAAGAGACATGTGAGGTGGTCTGGTACTCCCATCTCTTTAAGGACCTGCCATAGTTTGCTGTGATCCACACAGTCAAAAGCTTTAGCATAGTCAATGAAGCAGAAGTAGATGTTTTTCTGGTACTCTCTTGCTTTCTCCATAATCCAGCGAATGTTGGCAATTTGATCTCTAGTTCTTCTACCTCTTCAAAACCCAGCTTGTACTTCTGGCAGTTCTCTATCCACGTACTGTTGAAGCATAGCTTGTAGGATCTTGAGCATGACCTTGCTAGCATGTGATATGAGTGCAATTGTGCGATAGTTTGAACATTACTTGGCATTGCCCTTCTTTGGGATTGGAATGTATACTGACCTTTTCCAATCCTGTGGCCACTGTTGTGTTTTCCAAATTTGCTGGCAAACTGAGTGCAGCACTTTAACAGCATCATCTTTTAAGACTTTGAATAGCTCAGCTGGGATACCATCACCTACACTAGCTTTGTTGTTAGTAATGCTTTCTAAGGCCCATTTAACTTCACATTGCAGGATGTCTGGCTCGAGGTCAGTGATTATACCGTCGTGGTTGTCAAGGACATCGAGGTCTTTCTTCTATAGTTCTTCTGTGTATTCTTGCCATCTTTTCCTAATCTCTTCTGCTTCTGTTAGGGATCCATAATTCAGACAGACTGTCATTTATCAGTGAATACTCTGTAGCACTACAAAAACACTGTTAAATTAACAAATTGATATAAGCTAACACCAGTAACTGACTCAATCCACACTAGCATTAAAGGCATTTCAAAATGTAGAGTTCAATGATGACAAGACTTTTCAAGCTTTATTCTGTCAGTTTCAGTCAGTACAAAACAGGAGTATATTAAGAATCCTTCTAATTACAGTTTCTCTTCCATAAAGCCTGACTCCAAACAGTATTTCTAAAAGTTGTTTCACCATGAAGCAGGAAATATATTACATATCTTCCTGTCACTTTCTATAGAGGGTGACCAAAGACGTTTTAATGTTTCATATTAGCTGCTTTTCAAGAAGATTTTTCAGCTGACTAGGCTCACGTACATTTGCCATAGTAAAAACAATCACATACAAATTTATTACTTTTTTCCTGTTTAAGAAAGCACCATTAAAAACCATTAAGCAGAAAGCAGAATGATCTCTAGGGAAGATTTAGCTTTTGTCTGTGTGCTGAAGTTGTGGGAAATATATTCAAAGCAAGTACTTCAGTATTCAGAGTAACCTCAATTAAAGGGAGATTTTTACAAAATGATTCCTAATCCATACCACTTATACTAGTTTAATATTAACCTTGGGGGGGGGGGGTTAAGTGAGTTGTTGTTAGTTTCCTTATACATTTACTTTAGTCCAGATTTGACAAATAAATTGTTTTTACTTTGACAGTGACCCACGTTTTTTACCAGACTGAGGCAGCTGAGTATGCATTATGGACTGGATAATATTCAAACTCTGAGATCACCAATCTTTAGATCTTTTGGGCTACATAGCACCAGAGTGCAGAACAGCAACATACACTATCAGAGTTGGTGTGGTATCATGGTCAGAAAGTCAGATAGGGTTGGGGAGATCCCATTTTATTCTCTGTACTACAACGCACATGCTCTCTCCCAGAGCCTAAAGGATAAAATGGGAAGGGGAGAACCCTGAGTTCCTTAAGAGGGAAGATGGGATGAAGACATAAATAAAGAAACATTCCAGTGAATCACCTTTACAATCATACACTTTAAATACCCAAATGAAATTGCATTACCTCAAGAACACATGTGGAATGTTCATACTTCTAGATGAATAGAATACCAAAGAACTAGTTCTGGACAGGTCTGCTAGGAATCAGTATTATTTTTTAAATTTTAGGGTCATACTTAGTGTACATGTTTTCTTAGATTTGCTTCCCAGTTGAAAGTTTTCAAGTGGGAAGGCCCAGAATTATCTCTTTGGGATACCTGGTAGTAGATGTATTAGATGCAGCTTATTATAGTTAAAAAGAAATTATCCAAACCTAATGAGTTAATGGAGCTGCGGTGGCTTAAGTGGTTAAGACGCTGAACTGCAGGCTGTGGAAGGTCAGTAGTTCAGCAGTTTGAGACCCGAGTTGCCGCATGATGGCGTGAGCTCCCGTCTCTAGTTCCAGCTCCTGCCAACCTAGCAGTTCGAAAGCAAGAAATTGCAAGTAGATAAATAGGTACCACTTCGGTGGGAAGGTAACAGCGTTCCGTGCGTCTTGGTGTTTAGTCATGCCGGCCACATGACCACGGAAACTTCTTCAGACAGCGCTGGCTCTTCGGCTTTGAAACGGAGATGAGCACCGCAACCCTAGAGTCGGACTCGACTGGCTTTCGAGCAAGGGAACCTTTACCTTTAATGAGTCAGGTTCTAAGAAACTGGGCTACATGAAGATGGTCTTTCATTTTCATTCAAAGAGCAAAGTACTGATCTCACAGACAACATCTGGAAAACTGGGAACTCCATAGCTATTTCTCACATTGCTGTTCTCACAAAGAAAGGAAGAAAAGCGTTATTCAGGTCTTAGGGCCAAGGATAGTCTTATATCAGCAGAATCACATCAATACACTGAAGATGCAGACACAACTCAGCTATATTTTGCAAACTTTTTCTTATGCTTTGTAACCAACTTCCTGGGCCCTGAACCTGGGGTGGTCTTTCCCGAGAGATAACCCAAAACAACTTCTGAACCTCCACAAGCAGTGCCCTCATAAAGCCAGGCTTGGCTTAAACAGCGGCTTTTGTTGGGAGGCTAGGAGAACCACATCTTGGCTGGGGAAACTCAAGCCAAGTGAAGACTCTCCAGGCTAGCTGCACTGCCAAACATCCTCCATGCAAGCAAAAATCCCCTCTCCTGTCAGCTCAGTTCAAAAGAACTAGAATGGGCAAATCTCTGCTCTCGCCTCAGGCATCTTCTACTGACCAAATGGCTAGTCTTTTGTCTGTCAAATGTACAGGCAGGCAGGGACAAAGAGCATCTGGTCTATGCTATTGTCATGAATGAAGAATGTTGCATGTTTCCAGCCCCAACTTCTGGGCCACTTGTGTGTCAGGAAATACCTTTGGAATAATCCTAATTCCTGTCTCCATATATTTGTCTAAAATATCTGTATTTTTACACCTACGCCAGACTTATCAAGGTAAACATTAACTCTCCATGTCTAGTGAATGGTCAGCCATTCAGGTTCACCCTGCAAACACATTAAGAAACATCACTCCTTTTGTCTGGCACTAGGGGAAACACCAGACCACCCTATTGTTCCACAATGGACACCTCCAGCACCTGGCTAATCCCATCATAGCTATTGTTAATCCAGACTCTGCCCCTCTGAGACCTCACTGGTCCCACCTAGGCTGTGCCCCTCCTAACAACCCATGATTAGCCCAGGTAATCTTTTGTCTTCACCTGGGGCAAGCCCCTCAAGACCTCCCATTGATCAGCATTGTTCTCTAATGTCTATATGCGTGGTACTCCCAGAATGGATACCTAGGAAACAGTAATGTGGGATCAGGAAATCGAAAACTGGGTGTTTGGGAAGAAGAAAGCCAGAGTAGCAAGGAAAGTTATATACTCCCCAAAGGAGGAGTTAGGTTGGGGCATGCCACAATTTGAAAGGTATTATGAAGCTTTCCAAATAAGACTGATGATGGAAATAGATGGTAAAAGTCTAGAGAAATGGGTGAGATGAAAGGATACTATAAATGGAGGAGCAGGTATATTTGGAATATTTACACAGAAGATAAAAAATAAATTGAAAATACGATAGGCCCAAGACACAATATTAAGGATTTGGGAAAAGAAAGAAGCTGTTTGGATATCAGTTCCTTCAAAATGGGCTCCAGTTGCATCTTTAAGTCAAGAATTTAAAAATTTTGAGATGAGTTTTTGGAAGGAGTTAAAGGGAAAAGGTTTTTTTAGATTGAAAGTTCTGTATAACTCTCAAGGAAAATTGATCTCAATACAAGAAGTATTGGAGAAAGTGTCAGGACAATATTGGTTAAGGATTATGGGATTATATAACATTTTGAGACAAAAGACATTATCTGAAGCAGTAAATAAGGAGGATAACTCCTTTGAAAACCTTTATAGTTCTAAAGATGACAATAAGAAGGGTATTGCAAGGAAAGTGTATAGTCTACTGAAACAAGATAAGGACTTTATGATTAGGACAATACAATCTAAATGGGAGAAGGAGATGAACCTATCAGTACAGGAGGTAAATAGACTAATGAAGGGAATACTTGAAATAAAAATGGAGAAATTTAAAGAACTGGAAATGAAACTAATCTTGAAATGGTATAGGACACCTGCTCAATTATTGTATATGATCAAGGGAATGAAATCAGAGCGTTGGCACTGTAAAAGGGTAAGGGGATATTATGCACATCTTTGGTGGGAATGCCCTAAAGTAATAGAATTTTGGCATCTGATATTGGAAAAGGTGGATAATCTATGTAGTGTTAAGATTGAGAATTGAGAAAGTGTTATTTATGGGAGCTGCTGGGAAATAATAAAGTAGATAAATCCAAAAAGGATTTTTTAAAGCTAGGATTCTAGCTGCTCATTCGGTAATAGCATATGGATGGAAAGATGCTTTAAAATGGACTTTGGAAAGTTGGAACCGGTATCTGTATGAATGGATTCAATCAGATATTTTACTGATAATAAAACAGGAAAAGACATGGGAAGATAAGGCATTGGAAACAAGGAAGTAATGGTTTGGGTATATAAGATGGGTAAGAGAAGGGCCCCCCAATAATGATGTATTTATAAAACTCCATAGGGTGTGCTCATGGTTACAGATATAATAATAAGATTTTTTTCCCCCTGATTGCTGGGGGGAGGGAATAATAAAGGCAAAATTGATGTATCTGATGTTTGTTTATGTTATGTAAACTTGAGGAAAAGGATTGTGAATGAATAGGAAATGTTAAGCATCAATACAAATAAAAAAATTATTACAACCCCGCCCCCCAAAAAATGTCTATATGCGTCCATGCACATGACCTCAGATTGTGCCTCTGCCCTGATGCCAACTGGCAGTCCACACCTAAACCTATGTTTGGGCCACAATCCCTTCTCCATGGATTCTGCACATCTGGACAGGTTATATTACCCCATAACTGAACCCTCTATTCACTATCAATCACCTCTACTTTCTTAGTTCTGTACTGCTTACTCTTTTTGAATGCATAGTGTGCTTGTAACGGGAAATTCTTTAATAAAAACTATTTAATTTACTCTTCAAATCTGGAGTCTTCCTACTGTGCCAGACCTTGGTATACAATTGGTTTGCGGTCCCTGTACCCCTCTGGTCTCCCCTGCCGTATAGCTAATTTCCCCAAACAACGAGATAGACCATTGACAGTAACAGCTTCGGTGTATTAAATTGTTGGAATTACAAAGCAAATTAGAGGTATTTGATAGAAATCCAATATTGGTATATTCATACTGAATATTTGATAGTGTTCCATTGGACAATATCAACATGCTATTGCAGAATTTAGTGGCTGTAGCCAAAATCATATACGCAAGATACTGGAAGAAGAATACAATTCTGACAATTACAGAATTGCTGATAAAAATTTTAATCTCGGTCGAATGAGTATGAAAATATAATGGACTGCTTCATAACAGGATTATAATAGACAAATGGGATTCATTTGCCAGTTCTGGGAATTCTGGCACATTGAACAATTCATTGGAAAACATTCTGGCTTATTTTGAAATTGTTCAGCAATTCACAAGAGCTTGAGAAGATGCTGGCCAGGAGGAGTTAATTAACACACATTAGAAAGGGTTTTAAAAGAACTGATACTTAAAAAGAGAACAATAGATATGGAAACGTTACACAACATGCCGGAAGTTTAAACTTCTGCTCTAGCAGGTCAAGTGCCACAAAAACTGCAAGTCACAAGGAATACCACAATTAATATACAGAACCACAGCACAGATTCCTTACATAGTAACCACATAAAATTGCTGAAGCATATTGTTTCTCATAACTGGAGTTTCATCGTATAATCCAGATACTTAAGACTACCAGTGTCTTGGCACAGAAATTCTGTTTCCAAAGCGTCAGGGGATGCCTCTCGTCTTCTAGGTAATTGTTTTTGATTTTAAATTCATTAATCCTGCCAACTGCAATTTTTTTTTTCCCAACTGCAAATTTTTACATCCAAGATTATTTTAGGATGTAGTCAAACAATAATATTTTTCAGGACCAAGTGTGGCCTTATAAAAGCAAACTCATCTCTATGTACTAAAACTGTTCATAAAACTTATCCATGTTGACACTGGGGGGTGCCAGTATACTGTGCTAATTATTACAGTTTGAGGGCTGTACTCATTTATCAGACAGGATTGCTTATCTTCCCATTTCACCATACAGCCTCTGAATTCACTGGAGAGAAACACAAGATTACTTAAAATTCAATCTTTGGTCACTCGGGTCAAACAAAAATAAATGGCAGGTCAACCTGGCATGCTGTTATTGTGAATCCAATTTGTAATGCAGTTCAATCACAGAACACATTCGGCCTTCAGAAGTGAAAACCTCGCAATATGATGTGTAACAGAGTCACAAAGGTATGTCACTTAAGCAATGGACTACTGCAGTATGATTTAGAATGTCTTGTGGGGGCAATTAAAATCCAGTATTTATTTGGCAGCACTGTACTTACAATATTCAAGAAGTCACATTTCAGTGTTACACATGACTTATTTTAATCCCTAGATGAAATTTATTAGATTGAATTAAAATTCAGCACACAGCTCACTGATATAGCAATCATTCCCTTAGCAAATATAAGAAAACTAAAATTAACTCAGGAAAACTGATGGCTAAAAATCTCTGAAATCATTTGGCATCATTTGCTAGGTATTTCTTTGTCAGTTTTAGAAGTGGCTATACTTTACATTTTATATCACAACACTTTTTCAACCAAGAAACAATAACAAAAACAGAAAGAAAGAAACAGGTGTTGACTGCTTGCTACTTTACTATGTAGTGACACTATGTGCTTGGGGTTTGCCCATGAAAAAGGTAAATATAATGCATAACACTACAGTTCTGTTTTGTCTGGTGAGTTTTTGTGCTCTACTTGGATGGCTTTCCCTGCACAGCTCACAGGAGGCAGAGTTTATCCAAGACTGTATTTAAGAACTCTCTTTTTTCCCAATTCAGGCATTCTGCCTTCAGCAGGGAGAGGCAGGATGTGTTACAGCACAGCATCACCTGTAAGGTAGGTTCATATTTCACATGTCTCATTTGAAAAATTGAATTACTACTAGCCTTAATAGCAGTTGGTAAAGCATACACTTAAAGGGAAAATGTGATACACAGAACCAGCACATCAGACAGTTTAATAAACCAAATGGTTTATTAGATTATACACAAAAGATTTACATGCATAAATCAGTGATATTTATGTAAACAAACAGCTTATTTGGTAAGCAACATATTTATGCCTTTAGGAATACATAAAGCTAGCATACGGAAGTTCTTCCACCATATAAATAGTACATCTGTGCCACTGGTTATTTATAAACAACTAATGTTCAACTTAAAACAAAACTGTCTTGGTGGTACAGTTTCAACTGAAAGGCAGAAGTACCATATAGATAACCTCTAATGTTTCAATATAACATACCAAAGCCTTAGCTGGACAATTTCTTAGGTCTATGAGAGAGTTTCACTCTTGGGTTACCACATATCAAAAACTGTCATGGATAAAATTTGTTTCCAAAGTTTAGACAAATTTTCAATCCAGAAGTACATTTTTCAGAAATAAAACACACAACATTTGTCTTATTTCAGTCTTATATTTCAACTTTCCTATCTTAATTTCTATTAATCTGCAGGAGTGAAAGGCAGCATTTCCTGTTCTGCTCCATCTTCTCAATATCTGTTCTCCTCACACTTTTGCCAAATGAGCACTACAAGACTAGCAAACCTCCTGTCTTGCAGGCTGGGCTGCTATTATGTAGTGCTTGTTCATTACTGCCCCGGTGCAGCTACTTTCAAAGCAGCCCCAAAGGGACCTGCAGTCCAATTATTCCAGCTCCAAATTCCTGGGTAAAATATTGGCACCACTTACTTATACTTCAGAGAGGTCTGGCCAGGAGACACAGAGAAAATGCACAATCATCTGGACTTCTCTCTGTAGTTTTGTTAGCCAAATTGCTTAATGTATTAATAACTATGGGGAATTATGATATTTAAGAGCAGTTGGCAACTAAGGGGACACTAGCCTACATATACAGAAGTTCCACCATTTCCAATAAAACCAGAAATAAACGCAGAAACCAACTCTTTAAAGAAATGGATTCTTTACTGGGATGTTATCAAGCATACAATAAAAACACAATCACACACACAATTATTCAGTCCTAAGAAATATAGATAGAAACTGATAGCCACATTCGCATTAGCAGGATAATCGTTGATTGGGTGATACTTTACCGGTCCTTGGCGAGATGAAGCAATCCACAGAAAAATAAGGGAGAATATAAGGGAAAAATGGGATCGTATTCTAAGCCAGCAGAACACGTGGATAGACTCAGGCTGCGCTACACCTAGAGTCAGCAAGATAGGGCAGGGTTTAGGTCTGGATGATTTAGGTCTGGAGGAAAGAGAGAGAGAGAACACATGGTCCTGCTCTTTTATGCCCTGTGGGGCTGGGGGGGATGGGCTTTGCTGGCCACCTCCCATGTGACAACCCCTTGGGGTGGGCTTTGCTGACCACCTCTCTTGGTCAGTCCCCTTGGTCAGTCCCAGGAAGTTGCTAAACTAAAAAAAAAACAGTTTCAGGAGGAAGGGGGCTTAATGGTTGGGCAATCTGGTTTCTATGGCTACTGACAGTGGTCACCTTTAGAGGACAGTAGTAGCAGCAGGCTAGGGTCATGATGGCTCTGGCTGAGGGGCTTGGCAGGTAAGAGAAGTTGTCTGGTTAATCCCTTTTGTGTCCTTTTGTTATGCTGTTGCAGCTACGTGCAATCTCTGGCAAAGGTGGGGGGGGAGGCTGCCTGCATGCTGAAGGAAACATTTGCTCATGGAGTCCCTGGCCAGGTACTCAGGTCATGGCATGGCCTTCCTTCTACAACATAGTCTTACTAGCATCTGTGCACTGTCTATGGCCAGGGTGCTTGGCTCATCTCTGCTGCATTGCAGGTGAACTGGCAGGTAACCCATGGATCCATCCTTGGTCTGGCACATCGTCTCAGGAAGAGGCTTCCCTCATCTGGGTGTGTGTTTACAGTCCAGGCAGTTGGCATCAGCTAGTGGTCACCACACAGTCCATTCCCTTTGTACATTTACTGCACAGTCCAATTATTACAGAGTTCATAAGTCCAAAGGAGCACTATAAGCTCCTTGCAGGGCAACAGTTTCTATCCAAATCCCCTTTGTGTTATCCTGGTTACTTCGGCAATATTTATCATATTAAGAAATCGTCTGTTCTTTACTAGTTTGCATCTTTTACTGTCTGACAGGCTACACAGTATTTCCACCATGAACACTGAATCATGGGATAGAAATTTTGGTTGTTGCCCAAATTTTGGTGCTTTCTTCCTTATGCTTTTTAATATCTATAATAGGTCTTTGAAACAAGATCATCTATAGCTTCGGGATTGAGTTTGCCTATATATTTCTTTACCAAAGCCTCAAGATGCCACTGCCTTTTTTGAACTAGTATTTAGACCCCCATGGATTAGGTAAGTGAGGATAAACAAGTTGAAACTGAATTAAAAGGGGTAACTTATCTGATAATGTGAGGAAGAAACTGAAAGGAAAAGTAGAAAGGATTAAAACCACTGAGGAAGCTTGGAGACTATTTAAAACTACAATCCTAGAAGCTCAGAAAAAATGTATACCGCAGATTAGGAAAGGCACAAATAGGTATACAAAAAAGCCCGCATGGTTAACAAACCAAGTCATGGAAGCTGTAAAAGGTAAGAAGGATTCCTTTAAGCAGTGGAAAGATAGTCTCAGTGAGGTCGATAAAAGGGAACACATCCTGTGGCAAATAAAATGCAAGTCTGTGATCAGGCAGACAAAAAGGGAATATGAGGAGCATATAGCAAAAAACATCAACACCAACAAAAAAACTTTCTTCAAATACATTAGAAGCAGGAAACCAGCCAGGGAGGCAGTGGGGCCCTTGGGTGACCAAGGGGTAAAAGTAATACTGAAGGATGATAGGGAAATGGCTGAGAAGCTGAATGCGTCTTTTTTGCCTCTGTCTTCACTGTGGAAGATGAGACGTGCTTGCCCACTCTAGAACAGCTGATTTCAGGAGGGGTGTTGAAAGACCTGAGTCAGATTGAGGTGACGAGAGAGGAGGTCCTACGACTGATAGACAACTTAAAAACTGATAAATCACGGCTTCCGGTCGGGGGAAAATGGTGGTTTGACGCACCTTGTAACCATGCAAGGTGGACGGGGGCTCCTTCTAGCTGTTTGGGCAATCAAACGGCCTAAACGCAACATTCCCCAGGTAGGGGAAAAGCAAGCAAGCATCCAGACCCAAGAGAAAGTTGAGATTGGCTTGATTGGGACTCGGAGGAGTCCTGTATTAAGCTTTGATCTCCTTTCCCGAAGCGGGTGCAGCAATCAACGCTCTAGGAGCCTACAGAGCTGGAGTTCCAGCTTAAAATTGCCATTTCCCGACCTCGTGGATTAAAGAGAAAAGAAAAAGAACGATGGAGACAGTGCGAAGACCAAGTAAACAAATAAGGTAACGTGTACAGCTGCACTTACCAGAAAATGGAGATAAGCACATGGGGAGTTGTCCGGATAAGTCATATGGAACTGTAATGAACTTTAGCAAATGATTGAGGGGGAAAAGCAAATTTTAAAAAGCGGATTTTAAAGAGAAAATACTGAAATTAAGACTTTGTTTAACATTCCTGTGGTCCCGGTGAAGATAGTGAACGGAAACTCACGCTGAGAGATCGCAAGAGAACGCTGACAAAAGACTTGGAAGGGAGGGGGCCAGAAAGAGCCGAGGAGGGTCATAGAGTCGCAGAGTTGCAGGAGTGCGGCTCTATGAGCTCGAAAGACCGGAAGAAGGTCGGTTGCTAAAACGACAGACCGGAAATAAGACGACCAGAAGAAGGTCGGCTGTTAAAGGTGGACCGGAAAAGACAGGGAATACGAAATAGGTAACACCGGAAGAAGACGGAAGCGGATAAACGAAGGATCGAAGAATCCTACTCTACCATTTAAAATCATAGAGTGAATACGGCCGCCATTTTGTGGAGGACTAAGTTTTAAAATTAAAAATAAGCTTTAATCTTAATGTTTGGAGAAGCGAAAAAAGGGCGATTCAGCTAAGCACAATAAGGACTATCGAGCTGTCTAAGAAGAATTTTTAAAACGGATCTCAGGCAAAGAGCAAGAGCGGCATCATTCTCGACCCCCAAAATGACAGGCAAAAAGGGCAAAGACTGGCAGATAGCTATGGAAGCGATGGAAAAAAGAATGACGGATGCAATACAGGACCTGGGAAAAGAACTAGGAAACCAGATGGCAGAGATGCAAGCAAAAACTATGGAGGCTATGAAAGCTTTGGTAGTGGAAGAGGTGGCAGAGCTGAAGAAAGATGTGGGAGAAATTAAAAAAAAGAGCTTCAAAATGTATCACAAAAGTCTGCGGAAATAGAACAAAAAGCACAAGATATGAGTAAAAAAGTGGAGAATACGAAAGAATATAAGCGATTAGAGACTATGATGGACTATAGAAGTATGCAGACATATTTGAGATTAAGAGGGGTGGAAGAGCAATTGAGTGAAGATATCCGTGATAGAGCGATCAATGCCTTGGCAGAATTTCTTAAAGAACAAGTTGATGACATTGAATCAAGTTTTGACTTGATTTACAGAGTGAATTCACCATATGCAACTCAAAAGAATTTACCAAGAGATGTGATTGTTCAATTGGTAACTAAGCAGATGAGAGAGACTATACTCAAGAAGCACTATACTGAACCTTTGGAGATGGACGGAAAAAAGATTATTGTAATGAAAGAATTACCTAAAGCAATCATTCAAGAAAGGAAAAAATACAGAAGATTTACAGATAAACTGAGACAACTGAACATCCGATACAGATGGGAGATACCACAAGGTGTAAGTTTTACTTATCAAAGTCGAAGGTACACGATCAAGACGACCGAACAGATGATGACTTTTATGTTGGACAATGACAAGGATTTTGGAGATAAAGAATTGATCATGATGGATTACAATTTGATATCTTGGAATGTAACTGGACTGAACTCACCTAATAAAAGAAAAGTTGTCAAGCATTGGCTGGGAAAACAGAAATATAGTGTAATTTGTCTGCAGAAGACGCATATTAAAAAACAAGATTCTAAATATTTGGTCGCCAAACTGGGAGAAGAATTTTACTCTTTGGCAGAAAAGAAAAAAAGAGGGACAGTGATGTATATTAAAAAAGAACTTGAACCAAAAGAAATATTTAAAGACAAAGAGGGAAGATTTATTGTGGTTGAAATACTAATGCACCAAAAGAAAACGTTGATTATTAATATATACGCCCCAAATGGTGCAAAAGAAAAATTCTTTGTAGACTTGACCCAAAAATTGGACCAGGTGACATATGATCAAATTGTATTGATGGGGGATTTTAATGGGACAATTGATAATGTGTTGGACAGAAAATCAAATAAGTTGAACGAAAAGACAGGGAAGTTACCAAAAGTGTTTTTTGAACTGGTAAAACAAGAAATGTTAGAAGATGTCTGGAGAAAATGGAATCCAGTAACTAAAGACTTCACTTATTACTCAAATAGACATGATTCGTTTTCAAGAATTGATATGATCTGGTCAACGGGAGATTTAGTTTTAAAAACACAGAATGTGGAAATTTTACCAAAAGTAAACTCAGACCATAATCCTATTCAGTGGAAAATAAAAAATTGAAGGTCAAAACCGAGGTGGAGATTAAATGAAGATTTGCTGGATCAGCAAGAAATCGTGGATATCATAAGTAAAGAAACTAAGCAATTTTTTGAAATAAATATGACTCATGGAATACAGATACAAACAGTTTGGGATGCATATAAAGCTGTAATGAGGGGAACGCTTATATCTTTAAATAGTAGAGAAAAGAAGAAGAAGCAAGAACAACAAGCTAAAGTGTTGGAAAAGATACAAACAAAAGAAAAAGAATTAAAGAAAAGACCGGGGAAGAAGAAGATAATTAAAGAAATTCAGATCTTGCAGGAACAATTGAACACATTAATGAACCAAGAACTTTTTTGGAATTTGAAAAAATTGCAACAAAAATCGTTCGAAGAAGCAAATAAACCGGGCAAATATTTGGCATGGCAATTGAAAAAAAAGGCGAGAAAAGAAAATTATAAATAAAATAGTAGAAGCGGGAAAAGAAATTGTGGACAGTAAAGGAATCAGTAGAGCTTTTTAAAAATATTATGCAAATCTCTTTGGGAAAAAACTAATTGACAAGGATAAGATTAAGAAATATTTGGACAAAAGAAATATGCAAAAAGTATCGGAAAATATTAAAGCAATGTTAAACAATCCAATAACGAAGGAAGAAATTTACAAGGCAATCCAGGAGGCGAAATTGGGGAAAGCTCCAGGACCAGATGGTTTCACTGTAAAGTATTATAAGACATTTAAAGAGGAGCTGGCCCCAATTTTTGAACTTTTGATGAATGATATATGAGAAACAAAGAGAATTCCGGAATCATGGAAGGAAGCTACAATTTCGCTTATCCCTAAAGAAACAATGGACTTAACAGATGTTAAGAATTATAGACCAATCTCCTTGTTGAATAATGATTATAAACTATTTGTGAAAATCGCTTCAGAGAGACTTAAGATCTACTTGCAAGGAGTAATAGAAGAAGAACAAGCAGGTTTTTTGCCAAACAGACAAATAAGAGATAATATTAGAATGGTTATTGATGCGATTGAATTTTATGATAAAAATCCGGAAAAAGAAGTTGGCTTTTTCTTTGTAGATGCAGAAAAAGCTTTTGACAACTTAAATTGGGACTTTATGTATAGCGTGTTAGAGAAACTAGATGTTGGTGAGCAATTTCGAAATATAATTGAGGCAATTTACTCGGAACAGAAAGCAGCTTTGGTAGTAAATAAAGAACTAACGGATTATTTTAAAGTTCAAAAGGGGACAAGGCCAGGTTGCCCTTTGTCCCCACTATTATTCATATGGATACGGGAAGTTATGTTGAAAGATATCAAAGAGGAAAAAGAAATTAAAGGTTTGACACACAAAGGTTTTTCTTTCAAATATAGAGCATTTGCAGATGATGTAATGTTTATAATAGATCCAATTCAGAATCTACCACTCTTGATGGAGAGAATAAAAGAATTTGGAGACCTAGCAGGATTTTATGTAAATAAGAATAAATCCAAAGTGATGTGTAAAAACATGACGGGAAAGAAACAAGAAGAACTACAGAGGTTGATACAATGTGAAGTTATTAAAAAGACTAAATACTTAGGTATTGATCTGACAATGAAAAATATAGACCTATATAAAAATAACTATGACAAACTTTGGTCAAAAATT
>NW_015173824.1:33326-55979 GCF_001447785.1 Gekko japonicus
TCAGCAGGACATTTCAAAATGGAACACGTTGAACTTATCACTTTTGGGAAGAATTTTGGTGGTGAAAATGAACATTTTGCCACGTTTGATGTTTCTGTTTCAGACAATTCCGATAGTGAGAGACAAGAAAATCTTTAATCTCTGGCAAAAAAATTTTTTCAAAATTTGTATGGGCAGGAAAGACGCCAAGGATTAAAATGAAAATTTTATGTGATGCAAAAGAGAGAGGTGGATTCCAGTTGCCAAATTTTGGACTTTCTCATGATGCGGTATGTTTAACCTGGTTACAACAAAGGATTAAGTTAGATAATAAAAAAACTATTGGCGCTGGAAGGGCATGATTGTAAGTTTGGTTGGCATGCCTATTTGTGGTATGAAAAACAAAAATGGACAGTTTTTTTAAACATCATTATATTAGAAGGATGTTATATGATACATGGATTAAATACAAAAAGGTTTTTTTCAGATGAGAGGCCACTTTGGATTGTACCGGCAGAGGTTATAAAACCTTTTTCGACTTATAAAGGAGAGGACTGGGTACAGTATAGAGAGATGCTGAAACCTGTGGGTAAGACTTTTGAATTAAAGATGGAAGAGGATTTGGCGTTTAAGTATGGGTGGTTACAATATAGACAAATGTATGATCTTTTTAAGAAAGATAAGAGACTCTATGGATTTAGAAAACAATATAATGAGATTGAGAATATATGGTTTGAGGGAGGTAAAAATTTGATTTCTAAAATGTATAAAATATTGTTAAAATGGTATACAGAGGATGAAACAGTTAAGGAACAAATGGTAAAATGGGCAGTTAATAGTGGGGAATCAAACCCGGTTCTCCCAGAGTAGAGTCTGCACACTTAACCACTACACCAAACTGGCTTCACCCAAAGAGTGATTAACACATGGAATTCACTGCCACAGGAGGTGGCGACGGCTACAAGCATGGACAGCTTCAAGAGGGAATTAGATAAGGATATGGAGCAGAAGTCCATCAGTGGCTATTAGCCACAAGGTATAGACAGGAACTCTCGGGCTGGGGCAAGTGATGCTCTGTATTCTTGGTGCTTGGGGGGGCAACAGTGGGAGGGCGTCTAGTGTCCTGGCCCCACTGCTGGACCTCCTGATGGCACCTGATATTTTTGGCCACTGTGCAACAGTGTTGGACTGGATGGGCCATCGGCCTGATCCACCATTGGCTTCTTATGATTTAGATTCATTACAAGGCCAAACATCTAAGAAGGTGGACTGCCAATAACTGCATCCTACTGCAAAGCCAATGACACTGAATTATACAGATAGATTAAGGTACACCCTATATACACAGCTGCACTGGGAATCTAACTGCCTCCCCTGCAAGAATCTGACCACATTTTTGAAATGTGAGCAAACTTAACCAACGTGTAGAAAAGTCTTGTAAACATACCACAGTTCACTGAAAACAAGTGAAAAATGCATTGCATTAAATATGCAATGAAAGAATTTAATAAAATCCTCAGGTATTACTTGGAAGTTGGGCAGGGCAAATAATTTATGATGAAACTCTGGATGCATTCAGATATCACAAACAAACCATGAAGAAGAAGAAGAGAATAAGAGATTGGATTTATACCCCGCCCTTCACTACCCGAAGGAGTCTCAAAGCGGCTTATAATCTCCTTTCCCTTCCCCTCCCCACAACAGACACCCTGTGAGGTAGGTGGGGCTGAGAGAGCTCTGAGAGAACTGCTCCTGAGAGAACAGCTCTGAAAGAACTTATGACTGACCCCGGGTCACACCAGTAGCTGCATGTGAAGGAGTGGGGAATCAAACCCGGTTCTCCCAGATTAGAGTCCACTCTCTTAACCACTTGCCTTCTTCGTGGGAGGAGGTCAAAGCCCAATTCAGCTTCTTCTGAAGCTGGATTACGCCAACCTCACACTCCCTCTAGGGCGCTGCTGCCTGCTTGTCCCCCCCCCTCGCTGGGGAGTGATGCGTTGGGCTGTATATTGCCCAAACTGTCGAAAGTGGCCGTCGCTCGCTTCGCACGATCGCGAAACGCTTCAGTCCTCCATCTTAGCCAGACCGGAAGCCCGAATCTGACCACATTTTTGAAATGTGAGCAAACTTAACCAACGTGTAGAAAAGTCTTGTAAACATACCACAGTTCACTGAAAACAAGTGAAAAATGCATTGCATTAAATATGCAATGAAAGAATTTAATAAAATCCTCAGGTATTACTTGGAAGTTGGGCAGGGCAAATAATTTATGATGAAACTCTGGATGCATTCAGATATCACAAACAAACCATGAAGAAGAAGAAGAGAATAAGAGATTGGATTTATACCCCGCCCTTCACTACCCGAAGGAGTCTCAAAGCGGCTTATAATCTCCTTTCCCTTCCCCTCCCCACAACAGACACCCTGTGAGGTAGGTGGGGCTGAGAGAGCTCTGAGAGAACTGCTCCTGAGAGAACAGCTCTGAAAGAACTTATGACTGACCCAGGGTCACACCAGTAGCTGCATGTGAAGGAGTGGGGAATCAAACCCGGTTCTCCCAGATTAGAGTCCACTCTCTTAACCACTACATCAAACTGTTATGTGCATTAGCCAGAATTCTTGGACTGTGCAAAGTGTGTGCCAGGGGAAATGGACTACACGGTGCCCATGAGCCAATGCCAATTTACGGAATGGAAGACATGTGCCCAGCCAAGGGAAACCTTGTACTGAAGCAGCATGTTAGACCAGACGTGGACCCATGGAACACCCAATGCCAACCATCCCTGCATTCCCAAAGACACTGCAGACCCGGGTAGACAGCAAGCCGGCCTCCCTGATCCTGCTCACTCAGCTCCAGCAGCAGTTCACGGAAGAGAAGCCTTGCTTTGCAAAAGGGACATGGACGTTCCTTTACAAATGCCATAGCAAGCTCCCTTCGCCACCACACAGGCACTGCTATCCCCCCCCCCCCCACACTGCATACTACCAGCCTCAGGAGAAGCAGGTACACAGCATCAAATTCTCACAAAGGAACTGGCAGTTATGTTGCAAATGTTACACATCGATTGTTAACAGCAACTGATGACCATCAGGCAGAGACATCATCCTACTGTGTTCCTACCTTTCCCCATAAGAGGTGTCACTTAAAGAAACATTATTTCAATTGCCCACCCATTAATCCTATTCTCTAGCCTCATCAGGACCTGGATTTTTTCTAGTACTTCCTGGAGGACTAGGTGACAGAGGAAACATGTGCCTCTAGTCAGCTTAGGGTATAAAAAGAGGAAGCCACCCCATTGCTCTCTCTCTGCTTCTCCCCCCCCCACCTTGCCCTACCTCATAGGTTCGATTCTAGTGCTGTTCAGAACTTTCCACATGGTCTGCTGGTCAGAACACGATCCCTTCCATTAGTGTCATTCTATTTTTCACTGCAGATTCTACTCACTGCATCTGGACAGGTACATATCACCCCTCAACTAAATACCTGCTAATGCAAACATCTCTAGATTTTTCTACCTTAATTTCCTAGTTCTGTATTGTGTGTTTTGATTGCTTGATTGTATAATTGTGTGTGTGTGTGAATATTCCCTTAGTAAAAGAAACCAGTGATTTTCAAAGACCTAGTCTATTTCTGGGACTTGGATAAAGTGGAACTCTGGTATATAAAGGTCATGATCCTATAGTTATGCCAATTGCACATTAATATCATAATACCTTTTATTAAAGAAATATAGCAATTTGGCTAACACTTGTGTGTCACTTGGAGATTAAGATTTCCTGATCTGGAACTGAGCACAATTTGTTGTGTTCAAATCAGGCAGTTCAGCAAAAGTAAAATTTGTTCCAGAAACAAGTGCAATTTATTAAAGCACCTAATTCGGACATGACAACAAATTATAGTTAGTTCTAAATGAGGAAGACTTGAATCTCATGTTGAGCAAGAGACTGAAGGCAGTAAGAGAAAGAACAAGACCTCGAGGACTTCCTGATTCATTCTGAATGGATCAAACAGTCCTATTTATGCTGTGGATTTTATTATCACATTGTTTTGATTGAAGACTTGAAGAACCAAAAGAAACTGAATTCAGATTTGGAAAACAACCACGATTTTTCTAAAAAATGTTTTTCATGGATTATGCAAAGTGTTATCATCAGACAGAATTAAGATAACTTAATGCCAAGATAGACACCGATTTTTTTTAAATGAACAAAACATGAATCCTTCTTGCAAATGATGTAATTTGCAATTTTGTCGTGCATGTTTCAGTACAGGTTCAGTTATTTATCAGCACTGTAGTGATTTCCTGTAGTGGTAACAAAAGAGGAATGCTGTAACAAGAATAGCAGAAATTCCTATATTTAGTGCTATTTTTTAAAGTGTTACCTAAGGCAATTATCTTGCAGCCTTTTAATATCTACAGGGAAAAACCTAAGGGGGAAATAATTGACTTTGCTAATTTTACCCTTGACAATTATAAAATGGCTTTGCATTTCATTATAACTGCAAAATTTCACATCTAATTGTCAGCCTTGATAGAAATACAGAGATAAATGCATCATACGAAAGCTTAGACAATCGCCCATAACAGCATGATAAAATTAGTTCAGAACTAATGGTGCAAAATAATGCTAGAAATCTTGGATATAAATTATATTGCATAGAACAACTGTAATTACTGAAACAAATATGTGCTTAGTCAGTCACTGTGGTCTCTCATGGCTACTACTGTTTACAGTAGGTGGCACATTTTTTAAATCGTCTAAACATATTGCAACATGTGGTAATAGCCAGCAGTACACTAAGCTTCAAGAGAGGACGAGACAAATACATAGAATTTACCGATAAAGCTGGCCCTAAACGCTCTACTGCTGGAAACAAAGTGGTCAACAGGGACTAAAGTACTCTATTAGCAATCTGCAGTTTCAGTAAAACAGTAGTAGTCAGAATCACAGTGTGGGAGCCACTTGAGAGTTTAAAGTAATTTAATCGTAACTGAGATGTTCAGAATGGATAAAAAGGAATAATTTAATGTGCAGGGACATGAGCTAGAGCTACAGTTTAGGCACCCCTGGCTTTTACCCTTTTTCCCAGAACCATGCTGACACTGGGAGCTTAAGGTAGGTTTTTAGGGATCACAAGTAAGAACAGGGAAGGTAAGTATACTGGGAAAAAAGTAGAGAGTATCTGCACTCTGTCCAATTAAATGATGCTAAAATAAAAGCATACACAGACATGCTTTGTGCACATACTGTTACACAAATTAATATCCAGTCAAAAATAGAAGATTGAAGTCAAAATGAGGAGGAAGATCTTGTATTTTTTATTGCAATGAAATACAGAAAACAGTTAGGCCAAAGGACCCATCAAAGTTGACTGCTTTCTGAGCCCAATCAGGAAATACATGAAGTTATGGCATCATCATACCATCATCATGAAAATAATATTCAGAAAGCATAATTGGTTACAAAAACTTAAACAATATTTACATAAAAATCTCCTTATTGGTCAAATGTAAGAAAGGTGTGTCTATACAATAGTGTCACATATTTACTTGACCTGACCTAAGTCATATCGGCCAAAGCTTGTTCTCACCCAAACAAAGGTGTTTTTCTCTGATACCAAGTAAAAGATCCTTTTTGACCCAGACATTATGAAGTTGTAACCTAAACAATTAGAACCATGAACCTTCTACCTTCTTCTGTACCAAAAGAATGCTATTGTCTTGTCTGCTAACATCAGCTGGAAAAATACCCTGACCCACAAAGAAGAGAGGCCTTCTATATAACAGGCCTTCATTACATTCCAATAAAATGGTAAACCTATAATAAATCTAGAGAACCCAGAGAAATATGAATAATCAAAAAAGAGGAAAATCTACATAGTCCCATCTCTACTACAATACCTGCCCCGCCTCCTTCCTCTCCTCCAATCTCACATATAGTGTGATGAAGGAATGGTGGTTCCAGAGTAATTCCAGCTTCTTGTAAAGCAGTGCATCTTTTACATAAAATTACGTTTGCTGCCTCCTAGATGGCTGGTTCAGTTCAACCTTAGGATGCTATCAGAGTGCAATTTGGTCCCAGCTCTATGGATCACTTTCAGTATGTGAGGCCTGATGAAGTGGACATGTGCTTAGAGGTGTGCTGCTCACAGGCCCGTAGCTATGAGGGTGCTGAAAGGGGCAATGCCGCCTCCCAAATGTGCCTTGCCTCTTCAGCCATGCCTTTTTTGTTCCCCCGCCCATTTACAGAGCCTTGTGAGCATGTAGGGGAGGTAGGCGCAGCCACCATGGAGGAACAAAGCCTAGACAGGGGTTGCGTGCACATATCTGAGGGACTGCGTTTCCCCACATATACCCCAGAGAGCACTGCGATCCGGGGTTCAGAACCGGCTGGCCCTTCCAAGTCTCAAGGAGGCCAGACTAGTAACAACCAGGGCCAGGGCTTTCTTGGTGGCAGCTCCACTTTGGTGAAATGAGCTCTCAGAAGAGATCAGGGCCCTGCAGGACCTTTTACAGTTCCACAGGGCCTGTAAAATGGAGCTCTTCCACCAGGCTTTTGGAGCTGCCGCCACCACAAATCACCACTAACAACTGACAGCTTGGATGGGAGAGACCTGCCCCCAGGCCCGTAGCTAGGACATTTTTAGTGGGGAGGCCCTGGGGAAAGTGGGGGGCTCCCAAAAGCCCCACGCATGTGCACTAACATCACAAAAAGTGCACTGCAGGCCTGTAGCCTGCGTGGGGCCCTGGGGGCCTGCCCCCCGCGGGTTTTGCAGGCTTCCTCCCCGATCCTCTGCTCCCCCTCCTCCCTCCGCCCCCTCCCCCCCTCCTCGGAGGTCGGAGCACTCGTGAGCAAAAGTTCTACTTGGTGAGCTCCTGGCATTAAAGTTGTGTGAGCGAGCAATTGGGCCCCTGCATAAAATTAGTTTGCTCCGGAGCCACATCCTCCCTGAGCCAAGGCAAAAATGTGTGAGCTGGAGGCTAAGGAATGGTGAACTGGCTCACACTGACTCAGCTCAGGGGCAGCCTGGCTGAAGTTCCCGGCCTCTCCTTCCCGGGGCGCCTCGTGGGGAGGGGCAGGAGGAGGAGGAAGAAGCCTTTCTCCTCCATCTGCAGCAGGGAAAGGGTTAAAGGCAGGCGAGCGGAGTCTTTTGCAGCCGGATCCCGGGCGGGTTTACTCGCAAGTAAGTCATGCTGGGGGGATAAAAAAAAATTCTGGCTATGGGCCTGGCTGCTCATCATGGCTGGCCTCAACCCTTGTCTTTCATGGCTGATGCTATTTATCTGAGTCACATCAATATAGTGCACTTGATGAGTAATAAATGCCTGTCTGCTGGAGGGTATAGGTTAGACCACTTTGAAAGAAGTGGCAAGTGAGGCTCTTCTTGAAGAAGGCATCTCTGGACTTAAAATATTACTACTCTGTAGCCAAGTTTTCCATTTTCAAGTAAGGGGCTCAAGTATGGGTGGTAGCACGGCTTCAGCCTTGGAGGAGACAGATTACCTAGACTAGGGGTCCCCACAGTGGTGCCCATGGGCACCAATGTCACCCACAGGCGCCTTTCCTGGCACCCACCAAGTCTTTTTAGAAAAATGGGCAAATCCAGATGGAAGTTTTGCCCATCAAGGCTTCTGATTGGCCACTGGAGATTTGATTACCTGTGCAGATTTTTTTTAATGTTGTTTTGACTGCCTGAAGCTGCTACCACAGCACGAGGACCTTAACTGAGACTGAAGGTAAGCTGCAGCAGCCATTTTGTGGCTCCGCTCACCACACTGTGTGAGAAGTCCAGAGGTGCCTACAGCTTCAAAACTGTTGGGGACCCCGATTTAGACCCATCTCAAACCAGATTCAGGCCTCTGGGACAGAAATTCCTTCACTGGGAGTTTCAGGGCAAGAATATCTCTGCTGATTCTACTGGACATCATTGTAACTTCTGCTATCATTAGCCATGGTATCCTTCCAGAAAACGTGGATGGATTCAGTGTAGGGGATACTGTGCTTTGATGATTTTGCCCTTACTTGGATGGATGGCTTGAGAAGGTGATGCAGGGGGAATGCTGCTCAGTCTCATGACATTTATGCTATGGGGTCCATGTTACCTCCATGCTGTTTAACTACTAGGACAGACTGTCTGGGGATTTAGAGTAAGATGCCATCAATATGTGGATGACACCCAGTTTACCCACTAACAGCTGAGTTGGGTAAGCCTATGGAAGTCCTGAATAAATGTCTGGAGCAGATAATGGGATGGATGAAGCCTAATGAACTGGACTTCAGTCCAGGCAAGTTGGGGCGGGGTGTGCTGTTGGTCAATAACAAAGCTGCTCAAGGGCTGAGGAGTCAGGCTCTCCTGGAGGCAACTGCACTATCCCTGAAGGAGCAGTTTCACAGCTTCAGAGGGCTTCTGGATCTTGGAGCATATCTGGAGGCTCAGGTCTCCTCTGTTGTTTCATATACAGCTTCAGTTGATGTGCCAGCTATAGGTGTTCCTGATCATGATCCATGCTCTGAACACATTCAGGTTGGTGGTGGAAAGTGTTGGCAAGTCGCAGCTAACTTATGGTGACCCGGTAGGGTTTTCAAGGTGAGAGATGTTCAGCGGTAGTTTTGCCATTGCCTGCCCCTGCATAGCAACCCTGAACTTACTTGATGGTCTCCCATTCCAAGCACTAACCAGGGTCAAACCCCACTTAGTTTCTGATACCTGATGAGATCAGGCTAGCCTGAGCCATCCAGGTCAAGACAACATTCAAGTTAGACAGTAAAAATGTGTTTTACGTGGGACTACCTCTGAAAACGCCTCAAAAACCTCAATTGCTCCACAATGTGCAATCCAGGTTATTGCTGTGGGGCTGAACACAGAGATAATATCACCCCTATGCTGAATATCACACTCCTTCCGTCACTGTCTCCCACCAAAAGACTCTTTTGTTTTGTCTGCTATTCTTTCAATGATCTTTCTAACCCATGTTTTTATGTTTTGTATGTATTTTAACTGTTTTAAACTATTTCAAGAATTGTTTTAATGATGTAGGGTTTTTTATTTTTAACAGTTTTATAACGTAATTTTATCATGTATGTTTTTAATTCTTAGCTGCCTTGGCAGCCCTTGTAAGAGCAGAAAGACAGGATACAAATTTTGGAAACAAAATAAAAGATCTGTGCTAACTGCCTGCTTGTTTTGGAGAACATTTATGGTCCTAAATGACTTGGGGCTGTGGTACCTGAAAGACTGCCTTCTTTTGTGCTGTCCCCCTCACCAGTTAGGATCTTCTTCCCAAGCGCTGCGGTGGTGCTCCTGCTCCTATAGGAAAGGTGGTTGGAAAGCAGGAACAGGGCTTTTGTACTTGAGGCACATGGCCTTATGCCTCCCCTTTTGAGGCTCACCAGGCAGAATACTGCTAATTATGCAACTGTTGATTCTTTAAGCTATATGACTGTCCATGTAATGATTCCTTGTTTTAGTGTGTGTGTGTCTTTAAATGTTTGGTTGGACTGCAGTGTTAGTAGAGTAGAGTGATTGAGAGAGACAAGTGTGTTGTGATTGGTGGAGGATGGAGAGTGTGGGAGGAGTTGTTTGGAGTGCATATGTGGGTGCAGTCAGACGTCGTACTGAAAGTGGGTTAAACTGCTCCAGTTCTGACCGGATTATATTTGATCTGACGAATCGTGATCACACTTACCTCCCCTATCCTGCGGTACCGCGCAGTTGCAGAGCTCCCCGCTGTCTATTCTACCGATGCACGGGAGCGTGCGTCAGTGGTTTTTTATTTTTCTCAGTTTGCGCATGCGCATAGGCGCTCATCCATAGAATGGGGGGGCAAAACTACCATGGCGCATGCGCAGAACCACCAGGGCGAATTAATCCAACCCCTCCAACAAAAGACCTCCCTTTAAACGCTTGACCCGAAAATGGCCTCTGTGTGATCCGGAACTCATCTAAACGCTAAAACAAGTGACCGTTTAAATGTTGGTTTTCTAAACATGGTAGCAGAGCTCCGCCTAGGCGCACACCACCAACGCATTAAAAAAATGGTGGGCGAAAGCAGATTCTGAGTTATAGAGTGATATGACAGAGTCCGTATATATATGGCTTTAAGAGTTAAAATGTGAAGGAGCTATGAGAAGGGTCTGTGAGACTCTAAAGTTATGAAAGAGAGTCAATAATACAAACAGCATAGCCAGTGTGACTGCCTATGTGAAAGAGAGATTCCTGTCATCTTATTGTCAAAACAAAGACTGTATGTGATACCTGGCCAGTTTATTTACCAGTTCCTTTCCCCAAAAAAAGTTACAGTTAACTAGCAACTTATTTTTGTTCCTTAATCAATAAATCATGTTTTGTTTAACCCAGAATTCAGTTCCAACCTTCCTCAGGGCCACATGAACCTCTGAAAGCTCAGATCCTGGGTCACATTACCAGCAGCAGAAACAGAGAGAAGATTTGGAATTTCTTAAAATTCCTGGTGGCAGCATAAACTACCCAGTTTATAAACACAGAGTATAATTTTAAAGTGAAAACAGTCCCCCCAAATAAGCAGTGTGCCACAGTCCACTTCTAGTCTGAGGTTTTTTTTAATGCATATATCATTTTAGGCTGCTGACTTTGATTTTTACGGAGGTTGTTTTTATTGTATTTTTACCCTATGAGTTATCCTAAGCAGGTGTCTGGAGAAGAATGCACATATTCTAAATAAATAAATGCAGGTATAAGATTTAGCTGGAGTTGGTTAACCATCCACAAACTGGAATCCTAGACCAGAATTAAACCCGTTAAAGAATTCCAACTGGTGGGAAAACTAATCCTGGTTAAGCCATGACCCTGCATTTATACCTGACAAACAACTCAAGTTAAACTTCAACTGTAACATGTTCATTGTGCTGCATGAGGGAACAGCAGGGAAAAAGGGATGAGTTTGGTCCACATGCATTTTTAACTGATCGCTGTAGCGCTATGGCCTTCACCCAGTCAGATCTCCATCAAGTTGAACAAAGAGTACTACTTTCACTACAACGTCTTTTCACAAAAGAAAGAAATGGGAAAGAAGCTCCACACCTTTTTTCTTGTTGAAAAATACACAGGCAAATCTAAAAATCCATACCTTTACAGACAATAAAATACCATGTTGTCGGTATAGCTGTCAAGAAATGTTTACAGTTTATATTCCAACTATTAAGATTTTTAAAAGGCGCACCAGAAAATGAGCTGATAAATAAATTAGCTTCCATAGTTGTTTTCTACTTAAGGTATACAGAAAATATTAAAGCATTCAGGTGTCAAAAATGGGGGAACCTGTTAACATGTTTTGGCAAAACTTTCAGACATACCGCTTAATTGCTTGAGAAAGCATGAAGTTCTCTTAGGCTCCAGTGCTTCAATTTTCTATACATGTGATACATGGCAATCTTTAACTAATTACACCTCTCTACTTTACAGAGTACCAAAATCATTTTATCCAAGTTTTCCATAAATCTGAAGAAAAATGAACATTATTTACGGCTAAAATCTCTTTGATTTTAATGAAGAGTTTTATATAAGGGCCAGTTTACACAATGCCTTGTCCCTATGCACATTAGAATGTATAAACACAGAATACTTTCCTGTACATAGCACCTCTTTCTACCTATGGACCCTATTCTCACACGAAGCACTGTAATGTATGAACAAGTTGGTACGACCAGGCACAATTTCCTCTGATCATGATGGCTGCAAAAACTTGCTACCTAGCTCATGAGAACTGCTGCCAGTCCTGTCAGCGACTGTATGCTTCACACACTGACATTTTTCATGTGACAGATGACCAAGGAGCATTTTACACATGTACAGCAAGCGATACTGTGTAAAGCAGCTATAGGTTCTGTGGAAAATATGAGAAATGTACTAATACAAACCATCTATAACTACATATTGCATTTTTATCCTCCAAGGAGCTCAAAGCTGCGCTCACAGTCCTTCTCTTCCCATTTCATCCTTCCAACATCTCTGTGAAGTAGATTAGGACAGAATATTGGCTGCCTGTATGTCTCCAGTCCAAATTCAAGGTGCTGGTTCTAACCTATAAAGTTCTAAAAAACTTGGGACCACAATACCTGTTGGAGCACCTCTCCCAACCTAAACTTCAATCTACCCAGACACTGCGCTCAACCTCTGAGCGCCAACCCCTTTTCGGTGGTGGCCCCCCCATCTTTGGAACAACCTCCCTACTGCAGCCCGTCTGCCGCCAAATTTATCATCTTTTTGACACAAGGCTAAGACAGCCTGTTTTGTGGAGGCCTATAAAGACCTCCCTGGTTATGCAGAGGTCCATTACCATTAGCCTGGTGGGGTTTCCCCACCTTTTTGGGTCAGGTCTATTGTTCTTTAACATTTTAATGATATCTCAGATATCTTAGAGAGCCAGTTTGGTGTAGTGGTGAAGTGCACGGACTCTAATCTGGGAGAACCGGGTTGAATTCCTCACTCCTCCACTCGCAACTGTTGGATGACCTTGGGTAAGCCATAGTTCTGTCAGAGGTGTTCTTGAAAAAGAGCAGTTTCTATCAGAGCTCTCTCAGCCCCATCTACCTCACAGGGTGTTTGTTGTGGGGAGGGGAAGGGGAAAGAGATTGTAAGCCGCTCTGAGACTCTGGGAGAAGGGCAGGGTATAAATCCAATCTCCTCCTTCTCTTCTTCTTTTTAGTGTTTAGTGTTTTTATCTATTCTATCTCATTGTATTTATCTCATTGTATCTATTTATCCATTGCATCTCATTGTTTATGTTTGTTGTAAACCGCTCAGCAACATCAATTACAGGACAAAACTGCAGGAGAATGGAAAGCAATCTGTTCTGGAGTGGGAGTCTGAATGGGATAGGATTTCCATGTTAATTCTCCTTTGGTGTACCTTCAGCTTATTAATTTGAAAGGAAATTGCTTACATTTTATCAGACATTTAAATAATATTCAGTTTACCACTTCTGATTTTAATGGGTATAAGTTTGCAAGTTAATGCTACCAGTGAGTTCTTCAGTAGTAAATGTGGTAACACAGAACATTTTATAACACACATTTTATACACTCAGTTTATATGAAGCAACTGGCATTTTGTATCTGGTAAAATTTCAAACAGCTGGGCAGCACAATTTTATGTGACCTCTAATGACTCAAAACCCTGGATTACTAACACAATTAGTTCAAGTAAGAGACAGCAGTCTTCTGAAAAACAAAACAAGTGTTGCCCACACATTCTTCTAAAGTAATAAAAACCACATTACCTTTGTATTCTGCAGTTGAGCTAGGCCTGTACAAGCATTTGCTAGAAGAAAATCACCACTCAGGATGGCCATTTTATTCCCAAACTGCATATCCTTCAATGGGCCATCCAAGGATGTCAGTTCACTGACGTTCACTATCCCACGATGTACCAAGAAAGCCGTGTGGATCAACTCTGTAACCTCTGCCAGACTTCGTTGGCTTTAAAACAAAGACCATGAAGAGTTCAATTTCATTTTGAAGTTGCAAAAGAACAGCATACCTTGATGGCCTATTATTGGAAAGTACTAAATCCACAGCAGAGTGGGAAACTTTTCAGCACAAATTCAGTGCTGAATGCTAATGTGAGCACCCCAGAATGCAACAGCAAAGGTTTCAATTTGGACTTACTTCAGAAAATATTGCTCCAGTATTGTATCATCTTCACTGGTTCCTACTATGCTTCCAGACCCAATTAAAAGTGCTGATACTGACCTTAAAGCCTTCAATGTCAAAAGCCACATTACTTCAAGGGCTGCCTTTTTCTACAAAAACTCATTAATTCATTCAGATTGTTTTAGAGGCCCCGGATTGTGTTCTCTTCCATTGGAGACAGAAAAGGTCTTCTCAATAATAAGACTACAGAACTTCTGTCATGGGGGAGATCTGTTTAACTGCCTTGCAAGTTGAGTTTACACTGTAAGGTAAAAAAATTGCAGAGGGAATTTGGAATGGAGAATTATGCCTTCTGCTTCTTTTTAGGGTTTTGTTGTTTAACATTATTAAACCCCTCCCTTTCAGCTTCCACTGCTAGGGAATGAACAGTCAGGCTTCCCTATATTATGCCTGGGTCCAACTAAGCATTCATGAAAAACATGTATTTTTAGTGCTCTAAGGTATTTTTCTAATGTAAATTGGTTTGAGAACCTGTTCACTGAACACTGGTATATTATGTAGAATAAGAGCACTGCTAAAAGTGTGTTAGCTTTAATATAGTTTTGCACAGGCTTCGGATCGGGCCGGAGCGCGCTGGTACATCGCTCCAGGAGAGAGGCACCGGGGGCGGGGCGGTCACATGGCGAAGCCCCGCCCCCTTCATCCAGCCGCCCTCTGCTTCCAGCCTCATTCTCTTGCAGAACGAGGAAGAAGCAGGAGTGTAAGTCAGCTTCCTCCCCCCGTCTCTGCCTGGCGGAGGCTGTTCTCGGTGGCAGCTGTGACACCCACGGGGAGGGACGAAATGTTCTCCTGCCTCCCTGAGCCCTGGGTGGTGGCCTTGGACTCATAGGGGCAAATTCCACCTCTCCCGAGAGGTCATTCTGGCTCTCCCAGCTGTCCTTAGGGGCAAAAGTTATGGCCGCCGCCGCTTTTTGGGGCAGCTGCAACCAGCACAGGGGGGTCTGCTGAGCTGTCCTCCCCGCCTTTTTCAGGCTCCGTGCCGGAGTGCCAGGCCTAAAAAACGGCCTGCAGAGCCACCACCCCCACCCTCTCCTCCTTTTTCAGACTCCGCGCTAGAACGCTGGGCCTGAAAAAGGGCCAGCCGAATGTCAATTTCGGCCCCATTATATCCTATGGGCCATTGAAGTCAATGGCGAAAACATAGGGTATATTCTGGGGGCTGGAGGGGAGGGGGTTTGAGGGAGAGGCTCCAAACTTGCAGGGTAGCTGCTGGAGCCTCTCCCCAAGATATCAACCATGTTTGAAGAACACTGGACCAGGGGGTCCAATTCTACAGGCCCCCAAACAGATTGCCCCTATCCCCTCCATTGTTCTCTGTGGTGGGAAAAAGAGATGTGAGAGATGTGATTGTTCATCTAATAACTAAAACGATGAAGGAGCTTATTTTGAGGAAGCAATTTACTGAGCCCTTTGAGATGGATGGAAAGAAGATAACAGTAATGAAAGAGCTTCCTAGAGTAATTGTTCAAGACAGAAAGAAATTTAAGAAGCTTACTGACAAACTGAGATTGTTGGATATAAGATACAGGTGGGAGATACCACAAGGATTGAGCTTCAATTTTCAGGGTCAAAGACAGACGATCAAAACAACGGGGCGAATGTTGGAATTCATGTATGAGAATGCTAAAGACTTTGGTGATAAGTAATTGAAGATCATGATGGATTACAAATTGATATCGTGGAACTCAATTCACCTAATAAGAGGAAAATTGTGAAGCATTGGCTGGTAAAACAAAAATGTAATGTGATTTGTCTACAAGAAACTCATATTAAAAAACAAGACTTTAAGTATTTGGCCGCCAAACAACTAGGAGAAGAGTTTTATTCATTGGCAGCGAAAAAAAATAGAGGGACTGTGATATATATTAAAAAAGAATTGAACGTAAAGAAATTTTTAAAGATAAAGAAGGGAGGTACATTGCGGTGGAAATGACTATGCATCAAAAGAGAACTCTGGTGATAAACATTTATGCTCCTAATGGAGCAAAAGAGAAATTCTTTGAAGATTTGACTCAAGAATTGAACCAGGTGACCTATGACCAAATTATATTGACGGGAGACTTTAATGGTACAGTCAATAATAAAATAGACAGGAAATCGAAGAAGCTAGATGAAAAAATAGGGAAGTTACATAAGTGTTTTTCAATTTGGCCAAACAGGAGAAACTGGAGGATATATGGAGGAAATGGAATCCTACAACCAAGGACTTTACTTTTTATTCAAATAGGCATGACTCTTTCTCAAGGATTGATATGATATGGGCGACTGATGACTTGGCTTTAAAAGCAAAGAAAGTGGAAATTATGCCAAAAGTGAACTCAGACCATAATCCAATATTATGGATAACAACAGAAGGTAGAAAGAAACCCAGGTGGCGACTGAATGAAGATTTACTGGATCAACAAGTGACTGTGGACACTATAAGTGATGAAACCAAGCAGTTTTTTCAAATAAACATGACTCAAGATATGCAGATTCAAACAGTATGGGACACTTACAAAGCGGTAACGAGAGGATTATTAATTTCTTTAAACAGCAGAGAAAAGAAAAAAAGATTGGAGCAGCAGACTACGATGTTGGAAAAAATCCGAGCAAAGGAGAAAGAATTAAAGAAAAGGCCGGGAAAAAAGAAAATAATTAGAGAAATACAAATTCTGCAAGAACAACTGAATACATTAATGAACCAAGAAATTTATTGGAACCTAAAAAGGTTACAACAGAAGTCTTTTAAAGGGGCAAATAAACCTGGGACATTTTTGGCGTGGCAATTAAAAAAAAGCTGAAAGAATAAGATTATAAGTAAAATAGTCGATGGGGGGAAAGAAATTGTGGACAATAATGGAATTAAGAGAGCTTTTTAAAAATATTATGCAAACCTTTTTGGTAAGAAGTCAATAGACAAGGTTAAAATAAAGAAATATTTGGAAATAGTGAATACGCAAAAAATATCAGAGAATTTTAATGTTAAAAAACCCAATTACGAAAGAAGAGATTTATAAAGCAATTCAGGAGGCAAAGTTAGGGAAAGCTCCGGGACCAGATGGCTTTACAGCAAAATTTTATAAGAAATTTAAAGAGGAGCTAGTCCCAATCTTTGAACTTTTGACAAATGACATAAGAGAGACGAAGAAAATACCAGATTCAATTCAATTCAATTCAATTCAAAACCTTTATTGGCATGGATCAGAGTCATAAACAGTCACCCTTCAGTTCATTGATTTAACACATAGCTTCCTCATTATAAGGCAGTTACAGAAATTAGCCACCGCTTCAATAACCACTGTATTTTGTGAAGCCAATAAACGGTACAACATTCTGTCATCTGATTGTTTGACATCTTTCTTAAGTATGGCTTCTAGATAGACTGCCCGAATGTCATCATACAAACTACAGTGGAGGAATACGTGTTCGATTGTTTCAATCTCCTCTGAATCACAATCACAAAACCTAACAGAGTAGGGGATTTTCTTAAATCTTCCTGCTAAAACCGCAGAGGGGAGCACGTTAAAGCGGGCCAGCATAAATGCTCTACGCAACTGTGGAGAAGTCAAATCCAATAAGTATTGTGCAGGGGTGTTGATCGGAAAACGTGCCCATCTTAAAGGGGAGCATCTACCAGAAGCCAAGGCTCTAAGCTCTTGCATCTCAATATCAATTAATCTCTGTTTGAGCAGGGCAAAGATGTGTGCTTCAGATAAGGACATCATATCATTCACGCATAACCCTATTGAGACGATTTTCCTTTCTATAGCAGCAAACCACTCAGAGCAATGAGACTCTTCCAACAGATATGTAATAAGGCTATTGGGACAGTTCCTAAAGTGCAAACGTAGCCAAAATCTGAAGGTAATTATCCAAGCCCTTGTTTCCAAGCGTATCATATTGACTTCCAAACAAATAGCGGCGTAGGAAACACACAGGGGCAACCCTAATATTTTCCTCACAAAATTGGATTGGAGTTGTTCTACCATTTTGTTAAAAGCTGTGATCCAAATGGGCACCCCATAAAGAAGCTTCGCTCCAATTTTGTGCTGAAACACTTTTAGGGCCGCAGGAACATACTGGTTACCCTTGGTAAAAAAGAAACGGGTTATTGCTAGCACACAGCTGTTCGCAGATTTAATTACTTCTGATCTGTGGGCTACCCACCTTGCAAATACCAGATTCATGGAAGGAAGCAACAATCTCGCTTATCCCCAAAGAAACACAAGATTTAACAAATGTAAAAAATTATAGACCAATCTCTCTTTTGAACAATGATTATAAACTTTTTGCTAAAATTATCTCGGAAAGACTTAAGATCTATTTACAGGATGTAATTGAAGAAGAACAAGCAGGTTTTTTGTCCAACAGACAGATAAAGGACAATATGAGAGTGGTGATTGACGCTATTGAATATTATGATAAGCACCCGGAAAAAGAAGTTGGGGTTTTTTTTGTAGATGCAGAAAAAGCATTTGATAATTTAAATTGGGACTTTATGTACAGTGTGATGGAAAAAATAGACGTTGGGGAACATTTTAGGAACATAATAGAAGCAATTTACTTGGATCAGAAAGCAGCATTGGTAATTAATACCGAAACGACAGAGTACTTTAGAATACAGAAGGGGACGAGGCAGGGTTGTCCTTTGTCCCCGTTGTCCGATCCCCACAGCTGTCAATCAAATACATGTTTGTAGCAAAGTATTATTTTATTGAAGCCATGATGAAGCAGGAACAAGTTCACTGTTTGGAATAACTACAACGGTTGGGGCAAAGAATGATAAAGCAGATTCATACTGGCAATAACCAATGGACATGGTTCCCGCTCGCGCGGGTGGACTCTCATATTCGCGCCCATAGCCTGAGAATCAACAGTTCCTAAAAGATAAACAATTAAGCTCTTCTCACACTCTAATTCGTTATAGACTAAGCGAAGCCGACTCTTCACCGCACCTGACCTTGCTGATTACTATAGTTCAAAGCAACACTAGCGTTCATAGAAAGGAATGCATGAGACAAGCAAACGTGCGATTCATTATACCAGCAAGCATGCGCAGTTGGGTATCACTAAGGAACACTAAGGGGGGGGAGAACCCTAAACAGGGACGGTTGTACACCACACAGAGTTCTTTGGCAGCTTGCTGACACCCGTTACTATTCATATGGATACTTGAAGTACTGCTGAGACAAATCAGGGAAGATAAAGAAATTAAAGTTTTAACCAATAAAGGCCATTCTTACAAATACAGAGCTTTTGCTGATGATGTATCCAGCGGTTCGAAAGCAAGTAAGAACAATTAAGCAAGTAGATAAATGGGTACCTGCCCTTAGAAGGGTAGGGGGCACCCTCCTCCAAGTGGGGATGTGGTGGGAATATCGGTGACAGCGGCGGCGGCAGTGGCGGTGGAGTAACGGCGCGGCGATCCCTGGTGGCCAGAAGGAAAAAGCAGCAGCGTCCGGCACTCAGCGACGGCAGAGGAGGAGGTGGAGTCACTGATCAGCACGCGGTGACGTAAGGCACAGGTGCGGCGGAGCCGGATGTGGACATAGCCGGGCCGGGGCTGCTACGGGCCGCACGCCAGAAGATCACGGAGCTGAGAAGATTGGCCTTAGACAGTAAGAATGGGACACTGACCCCAGTGGACAACCGGAGAGAGCTGGGGAACAGCTAACCCACCACTTGGGTGCCGGTAGGCAGCCCCACCCCCTGTAATATATGTAACCATAGTCTAGGGAATTAACTTGCACTTGCAACGTATCTGTAAACCGCTCTGAGACCTTCGGGTCTGAGCGGTATATAAACCAAATGTAATAAAATAATAATAATAAAATAATAAATAATGTTTATGGTTGAAGATCCTATACGGAATTTACCATTGTTAATGCAAAGAATAAAAGAATTTTGACTTGTGAAAAAGCAAAAATTTGGAGACTTAGCAGGTGTCCGATTCCCCATGCATTCGAAATAAATCCACGTTTGAAGAACAAAGTTAAATTTATTATAAAGCGATGGTTAGATCAGGAACACAAGAATTGTTAGGAATGACTACAGACCTCATAGGGAAACATAATAAAGGAACTTGAACCAGGTTAGGACCAATGAGTCCAATTCCCGCTGGCGGGAATGCAGATAAAACTAGCGCCCAATTCCTTGGGAACACAACGGTTCTACAACATAAACACAAGTTCAGTTCTCAAGCATGAGATACATAATAAGCAAAGCAACGCCATAACTCCATCCCACCTCCAGCTGGTTGACCTTGAGCAGTTCCGCAGATGTAGCAAGCAAAAGACAGTAAACACCTACACAGGAGGATACAGGGGGGGATGGACAGAGCACAATGTAATATGTAGAAAAGAACACACCACCCTATGGCAGCTTGCTGACAGCAGGTTTCTATGTAAATAAAGACAAGTCCAAGGTGATGTGTAAGAACATGATCGGGGGAAAACAAGAAGAGCTACAGAAGTTGTTACACTGTGAAGTGGTGAAAAAGACTAAGTATTTAGGTATTGATTTGACAATGAAAAACATAGATCTTTACAAGAACAATTATGACAAACTGTGGCCCAAAATACAGCAGGACATCAAGAAATTGAATACTTTGAATTTATCATTGATGGGAAGAATTTCAGTGGTTAAAATGAATATCTTACCTCGGTTAATGTTTTTATTCCAGACAATTCCAATAGTAAGAGACTTGAAGGTATTTAATATGTGGCAAAGAGAAATTTCAAAGTTTGTATGGGCCGGGAGAAAACCAAGGATTAAAATGAAGATTTTATGTGATGTGAAAGAAAGAGGCGGATTCCAGTTACCAAACTTTAGACTATACCATGATGCGGTTTGTTTAACCTGGCTGCAACAGTGGACTACGTTAGACAACAAGAAACTTTTGGCGTTAGAAGGACATGATTGTAAATCTGGTTGGCACGCCTATTTATGGTATGAAAAAGTGAAATTGGACGTTTTTTTTAAGCACCATTACATCAGAAGAAATTTGTTTGATACATGGACTAAGTATAGAAGGTTTTTCTCGGACGAGCGACCTCTTTGGATAGTACTGGCAGAGGTTATTAAGAGGTTATAAAACCTTTTTCGACATTTAAGGGGGAATATAGAGACATGTTAAAACCAGTGGGTAAAACATTTGAAATGAAAATGGAGGAGGACTTGGCATTTAGATATGGTTGGTTGCAATATAGATAGATTTATGACTTGTTTAAAAAAGATAAAAAAGCTTTTGGGTTTAGGCAGAAGTATAATGATATTGAGAATATATGGTTTGAGGGAGGAAAAAAGCTCATTTCAAAAATGTATAAGATATTGTTAAAATGGTATACAGAGGATGGGACAGTTAAAGAGCAGATGATAAAATGGGCAGTTAATATGAATAAGGAAATAATGATGTCATCTTGGGAATTTTTGTGGAAAAGTGCTTTGAAGATATCAATGTGTAATAACTTAAGAGAAAACTGTTATAAGATGATGTATAGATGGTATATGACGCCATCTATACATGAATAGTAATATGTCAAACAAATGTTGGAAGTGTAAAAAGGTAGAGGGCTCGTTTTATCATATGTGATGGACTTGTGAAAAAGCAAAAATATTTTGGACTGAAATACATGCTGAAATGGAAAAAATTGTGAAATGTAAATTTAAGAAAGAACCTGAAATTTTACTTTTGGGACTTAAAATGGAAGAAGTCAATATGGCAAAAAGGACATTGATGTGGTATATGATTACAACGGCCAGAATGACTTATGCTCAATGTTGGAAACAGGATGAAGTGCCTGGAGTTGGGGACTGGATTAAGAAATTACTTTTTATGGTTGAAATCGACAAATTGACAAGGAAACTTAACAATGTGGAAGCAGAGGAAATTTTTGCATACTGGAAAGACTTTAAAGACTACTTAGAGAAATACTGGGATGTAATTTATTTAGCTTTTGACAATTATTGAAAGTTAATAGATAATAAAAATAGAATAAAATGTAAAACCAAAATAGGGAAGGGTAAGTTACCTATAGATATATGTAATGAAAATGCGATGAAGAAGATTTAAGAACTGAGCAGGAGGTTGGAGCACTGTGGGAAGCCGAACAGGGGAGGGAAAGGGAGGAGGGTAGGATATATTGGTATACAAGTTTGTGATCTATATTTGACTATGTTTATTATATCCTAATAAAATGTTTAAAAAAATACTAGGCTGATGCAGTGGTAGGGGCCACAAGGTATAGATAGGAACTCTCAGTGTGGGGCAAGTGATGTTCTGTATTCTTGGTGCTTGTTGGGGACAGTGGGAGGGTTTCTGGTGTTCTGGCCCCCACTGCTGGACCTCCTGAGGGCACCTGGTATTTTTGGCTGATGTGTGACACAGAGTGTTGGACTGGATGGGCCACTAGCCTGATCCAACATGGCTTCTCTTATGTTCTTATGTCTGGCGCAGTGATGCTCTGCATTCTTGGTGCTTGGGGGGCAAGAGTGGGAGGGCTTCTGGGGTTTTGGCCCTGCTGGTGGACCTCCTGAGGGCACCTGGGTTTTGTCCAGTGTTTCCTCTAAGTGCAGCTAGCTAACAGTTTTTTAGCCTCCGGCTCATACATTTTTGTCTTAATTCAGGAAAGATGCCTCCAGAGCAAACTAATTTATGCAATAGCCAAATTGCTCACCCATAGCTTTAATGCCAGTCGCTCACAAAAGAGCATCCCGGGATAGGCCTCCGGCCCCATCCCTATGGAAGCAGCCCACCTATAGAGCACAAGGAAAGGAATGAATGAAGCTACTTCTTTTATATTTGTATGAATATAATTAGTATATATTGATTATAAACATCTGTTCTCTTTTCCCCAGTAGGGACCCCAGTAGCTTATTCTTGTTATATTTATTATTAATTTATTTAATTCATTTATACCCTACTTTTCTCCTCAATGGGGGGCCCAAAGTAGCTTACATCATTCTCCTTCCCCCATTTTATTCTCACAGAAATCCTGTGAG
>NW_015173824.1:56008-59388 GCF_001447785.1 Gekko japonicus
AGTAATCTATTCAGAACTATCAGATCTGCTGTGCTCTTCTAATCTTTCTGTTTAACATCTAGCCTAGAAATGCTGCACAAAAGTTGATCCTACTTAAACTGTTACACAGACAAATCTATCCTTTGACTGTGGTGCCAGAAATAAAGAGGCAATATCAGTCAGCTATTTCATATCTGGGCACCAAATGTTTGCTTTGTTGCTACTGACATTGATATCGGGAAAGCAGATCTGCAGTTGTCTTAGGCCAGAGGCTCAGATCTAGATTTTATTTAAAGGAGGCTTCTGGCTTTTACTGCAAAGAATAGTCCCTTGTCTCTTCCTCTGTCTCTTTGTGCACACTGATAACCCTTCTTTTCTTCCAAATGGAAGGCTTATGTCAGGGGGGGTGGCCTTATGACACACTTCCAGTGATGTCAGGGGGTGTGGCATATGCTAACGAGTTATGCTAATGAGCTCCTGCAGCTCTTTTTCTACAACCCCCCCCTGGTTTTGCATGTTGATGCAAAGTGCCTTGTACAGCATTTGATGGAAAGGCAGAATAAAAGCTGTTTTAAACTTTAGCCGTAGCTTGCATAAATGCCCTTCTTTCATGTGACTTCTTGGAATTTTTAGAAGCATGACATAAGTGTTAAAAACAAAACCTGAAGATGGAACCTCCCTATTTTCTCCTGTGCTAACAGTAAAATGATAAAATTTTAATCCAGTGGCACCTTAAGACCAACAAAGTTTTATTCAAGGTATGAGCTTTTGTGTACACACAAGCTCATACCTTGAATAAACTTCTGGTCTTAAAGGTGCCACTGGACTCCAACTTTGTTCTACTGTTTCAAACTAACACTGCTGCCCACCTAGTAAAATGATAGAATAGTAGTTTGACCAGATTAGTCCAGAATTTTCTTTTTAAAGAGAGAGTGATCCTATCAACATGCTGTAAATCACAATTACATATCATACCTAGATACGTTACGGCAAAAGATGGAGTGGGGATGCAAAGCTTTTGTAGGTATGGAATTTAACCACCTCATTATTAGAAATAGGCAGAAATCAGTAACTATCAGTATGTGGCACAGGATTTCTGACAATCAAAACCTTTGGTCTAAAGAAGGGTTAACACATTTTGGGAGGGAAGCAGGCAATGGAGAGGATGCTAACAAGACATCCTGATGTTCCACTGTCATTTTCATGGCAGCCCTTGGAGGAAAAAGTCCATATCAATTCTGTTTATCAGATGGACAGCTGATCAACATTAAACAGACTTGCTCTGGGCAGACTGAGCAGAGATACCTGCCATGAATATCAATGAGAGGCCTCTGCTCTCAGCAAATGAGGTCTGCCATTTCTGACTGCTGCAGATCCCAGGACATATGGGGATCCCTAGTGACGAGCACACAAGGCTGCAGCTAACTCAAGTGATGGCTCATTTTCCCCAGCTGAAGGCACACATTAATATCTTGAAGAGATCAAGCTCGTCTTTCTGACTCCAACCCCCTTCCAGCCATTGAAGCAAAACCACTACCATCCTCTTTCTCTCTTTAATAAGTTTTTAATGAAGGAAAGAAAAATCCTCTCTGACTTTTGTAGAGTTCACCATGGAAAGGTTACACAAATACATCAGTGTCATACTTTCCTAGCCTTCCATACCATTTTTTCCTTAAGTCCATTTTCTGTTTGCTCTAAAAAATATATCTATTTATTTAGCAATTCACATTAGAATTTTGTTCAGTTTAGGTATTGTCCAGTTCAGTTATTCAGTTCAAATAATACTTTCAGGATACCCTATGATACAGCACACTTAATTTTTCACTTAAAATGACAAACAATTACAGTAAATCAACTCTCCTCATTGGAATTTATGAAATAGCCCCAGACCTCTTCTGAGGGTTCATATTTTTCACAGAAAACATCAGAATAGCTCGTTTTTAAACAGCATCAATTCATTTACATATTGGAAAAGATATTTTACATAAATCTTGGAATGCACTAATAATTACCTACCTTGTGATAGATCAATGAGGAATGGTTTCTTACTAAACAACCCATGCAAAATAAAACACTCTAAAGGTGTCAAGCTTAGTTCAGATCATTGGTTGAGGAGAAATCTAATTCATATACCAGGACTCCAATTCTCTGAAATAAATGCAGGGTTTGAATACAGAGTTGTGTTCATTTACAGAGCTTTCAAACAATGATGCCACATGGACCACGCAATGAACTCCTGTACTTTGATCTAAGCAAAGAAAAACAGGTTGCTTACCAGTAACTGCTGATCTTCAAGTGGTCATCTGTGCATTCACACCAATGGGATCTAGTGCACCTGCGCTGGATCTGCTGGTGCCTAGCAAGCTCTCTTCAAAGGATTTTCGTGCCTGGCCCAACTGAGCATGCTCAGGGGCCCCAGTGAGCACGCCCAGAAGGGCAGGCACGGACATCCCGCCAGTTCCTACAAACCGCCGCGTATCAATCTCCTAAGAAAACAGGTAGAAGAAGACAACAGCGGGGCAGGAGGGCGGGTGGTGTGAATGCACAGATGACCACTCGAAGATCACCAGTTACTGGTAAGCAACCTGTTTATCTTCTTCGTGGTCTCTGTGCTTCACACCAATGGGAGATTAGCGAGCAGTAGCCTACCTGGAGGCGGGTGCCTGTCAGGTGTTTACTGCTTAGCCGATGATAAAACCTGACATCCCAGACTGTCACTGGTGGACTGGCGGACGTCTAGGGCGTATTGCCTGATGAAGGTATTAGGCGTGGCCCAGGTTGCGGCTCTGCAAATGTCTTGCAGCTGTACTCCCTTCAGGAAAAGCAGTGGATGTAGCGACAGCCCTGGTGGAATGAGCCCGTACTGGGCCTGGCAACGGTAGGTAACACAGTTCTATCAGACCTACAATCCACTTGGATAGACGTTGGGCAGTGATTGGGGTGCCCACACGGAGTGCAGCATATGAAACAAACAGCTTAGAAGTTTGCCTGGTGGAGCGTGTCCTACTAAGGTAGAAGAGAAGGGACCGCTTCACGTCTAAAGTGTGCATAAGTCTGTCTTCCTGTGATTTTTGGACAGGGTAAAAATCAGGGAGGAAGACTTCCGACTGCAGATGGAATTCAGAGACCATCTTGGGCAAAAATGAAATGTCCGGCACCAGGCGGACACCATCTGGGAGGAAGGATAAGTATGGCGAGTCATGTCGGAAAGCCAGGAGTTCACCGACTCGCCTGGCCGAGGTGAAGGCGACGAGGAATGAAAAAAAAAAGCTGACAGGTGGCGAGGGGTTCGAAGGGCCGTCTCGTCAGCTGGCGCAAGACCAAGGGAAGGTCCCATAAAGCTGCTGGAGCTTTGACTGGAGGGTACAAACGTAGTAAACCTTTCAGGAAACGTTTGGTAA
>NW_015173824.1:62339-62533 GCF_001447785.1 Gekko japonicus
AGACCTGTGGGAAGATCGACAGGAGTATCTGTCCCAGTCAGTGTATCCCGTATGGCCCAGCCAAGGCATCGGAGGGTGGTACGGACCATATAGGTAACGGTACTGCCTTTCATCCCAAGTCATCGGTGGCGGCATGCACGATCTTGGGGAACGACTCCTCGACTGAGGACGACGCGGAGAATAAGTTGACGGAA
>NW_015173824.1:62646-62850 GCF_001447785.1 Gekko japonicus
CGATGAGCTGGATGGACCAGGGGAACACTCCGCACCCAAATGGTGACTTACGAGTCCCATTTGGTCGATATCGTACAAGGCTGATGGTCTGGAGAGTCTAGCACAAGTACCGTCGTTTCAGACGCGACCTGGTTCACCGGTATCGATGCCATCGGTGTCGAACCAGTCGGTATCAATGGTGGCGGAAGGGCCGGGGCTGGTGGT
>NW_015173824.1:62941-69170 GCF_001447785.1 Gekko japonicus
GAAGCTGCGGAAGGAACGTTCGGTATCTTAGGTTTCGGTTTCGACCTCTCGGTATCGGACACAGACTTAACCTTCGACGTCGATGGCTTCGATGTCGATGCGTCGGCAGCGGAAGACATGGTGACGGAGGAAATAACCGGCAGGTCAGCCATCGGATGAAGCGCTTTCTCCAAGAGGAAAACTCTTAAACGTGCCGCTCTGTTCTTCCGAGTTTGGATGGAAAACTGCGCACAATGTTCACAAGAGTCTGGCTTGTGGGTCTCCCCAAGACAGAAAATACAGTACTTATGGCCGTCTGGAGGAGCCAATTTACTTCCACAAGTACGACAACGGTTGAAAAATCCCCACTTTTTTGACTTTTTTGTCTTCTTCTTCTCCATAGACTGAGGAGAAAAAGACCAGCGACAAGGAGGGTGGGGGGGGGGGTGGGCCAGCGGCCCGAAGGCCTGAGGCAATTTTACCTCAGACGACGAAAAACAAAAAGTCTCCTTTTTTTGTCAAAACACAGAAAAGAAAGAGAAACTGAAGAAAAACTGAGGCGAAAAACGAGAGCTAATCACTAAAAAGTGATCCAAAAGCAGCGATCCGGCCAGACCTCTCGAAGAAAGGTCTGCTCAGCGCGGCGGAAAGGAAAGAACTGGCGGGATGTCCGTGCCTGCCCTTCTGGGCATGCTCACTGGGGCCCCTGAGCATGCTCAGTTGGGCCAGGCACGAAAATGCTTTTAAGAGAGCTTGCTAGGCACCGGCAGATTCAGCACAGGCGCACTAGATCCCATTGGTGTGAAGCACAGAGACCACGAAGAAGATTAATAATTCACAAATTATTTCTGTGCTCACTCATAATAAAAGAAAATGGCTTTAAGTGGCAACCAATACAAAGATATCATACAGAAATATAATACTGAGGAAGAAATAGTCTGAATTATCTAAATCTATTGTCTAAAATAACATTAGCTAATGTGGCATAGTCAATATTGTCTTGAACTAGGATCCTGGGATACCCAGGTTTGAATCCTCCCTTCTGTCAGGGAAACTCACTGGATGACTTTGGGCCTATTGCATACTCTCAGCCTCATGGGGTTCTTATGAGAAAATGGAGGAGAGAGCAGTGTTCTAAACTGCTCTGAATCTGAACTTGGCTCATTATCCTTTTCCTGTGTACAATTAGCAGCTTTGATTCTAAGTAAAGGTAAACTTTTCTTGTAATGAATTTAGTCGTGCAGTCAATCCACATCCACACAGACAATACACAACTTGGCCCACACAGACAATACACAAGAAAAAAGCAGAAAGACTTCTACATGGATCTGAATTAATATAATAGTATAGATTCTCAAGGCTGGAGCAGGTAGCTAGGAAAGTACCCATGATCAGTAAATGAATTAAACTACTTGGAGAAATTTCTGCTTTACCAGAAAAACTAAAAATTATAGATGTTTATTTGTATCTGCTGATAAATGGAAAAGGTTTGTTTTTAATTTCTGTTTGAAGTAGTAGAACAAGATTAGACAGGTGAGCTAGTCACTGAGGTCTAATTATAACTTGGGGCAGCTGGGTAAAATCAGCATGTCCATCGCACAGCAGAAGTACCTTAAGAGGGCAGTTTTACCACAACAGGAACTTTTACAATCAGGTAAGGAAAATATACCTACTGTGGAGAAGGATCTATTACTACATGTATAAAACTGAGGCAGCAGGAAAGAGGCTTTCTTGAAATGCAGCAGGCAGAACATTGCTCACTTCAAGACTTGAGTTGTCTCAATATTAACTCTACCCTTCCATTTGAAGGCCACTGTCCTGTCTCAGTATCATATTACATAGCAATCAATGAGCATTCATAATAAAGATGATCAAGTGTTGTGGATATGTCAGTGTACATTCTAAAAACCACATTATAATGTCTAACAAAATGGCACAACAATCAGAGCAATGCATCAATAATAAATAAACCTATAATTCCAAAATAAATTTGAATTGTTGGAACACCATTTAAAATATTTTTTTAACAAACTCGGAATGTAACACCATTTAATGCTCATGCTTCTTGAAAAATTATAGCTTCTTTTTACTTTTAAAAATACAGTCTTGCACCATTAAAACGAAAACACAAGTAAAACTACAAGCACACCTAGAACTGTGAATGTATACGCTGTTATTTCGAGCATGCTTTCAGTATTTGGATTATTTTGTTTTATGATTACTTTAATAATGACTTGTTTTAAGTATTACACAATCATATGTGAAAAATAAGACTCAGTTTTATTGACAAATGAGGTTTGTTATCTGTAATCCTGATCAGCATTTCTTCCTGGCCTCTGAGGGACAGGTAACAGAGAGAGGACAGAGCCTGGACAGGAAGACTGTGGACTACCTTGGTTTCTACAGCCTGGTGTGAAATTTTGTCCATCAAAATTTACCAAACAACATTCAACCATTAATCTTGAAATGAACATTCTATTTTAACTTCTTTTAGAAGAATTAAGTCCAAGCGCATGAATATGGCATACATAATTTAGTGTTTTAATGTTTTAATGTTAATATTTTATATTTGTTTTATGATGCTTTTACCTTATGGATTTTAATGTTGTAAGTTACTACAAGACCCTTCGGCTGAGCAGAGACCAAAAAATCAGAATTAAAAATTCAGAATTAAGTCCAAGCGCATGAATATGGCATACATAATTTAGTGTTTTAATGTTTTAATGTTAATATTTTATATTTGTTTTATGATGCTTTTACCTTATGGATTTTAATGTTGTAAGTTACTACAAGACCCTTCGGCTGAGCAGAGACTAAAAAATCTAATTAATAAATAAATACTGTGCATTTTTACCAATTATATTAAGTAAATTTGATGTGGAGTTAATGGGAACTTGAAGCCCAAGATATGTAATACCTCTTTACAGGGCTTTTTTTTCTGTGGGAATGCACCAGAATAGAGTTCTGGAACCTCTTCGACAATTCTTTTTAAAATGTTTAAAAGTTCATGAGTTTTCAGTATACAGATTGAAAACTTGTTTCCCTCTTGAGAGTTCCAGTACCTCTTTTTAAAACAACAACAACAACAACACTGTCTCTTTAAGGACACATTCTAAACCATACATGTAACATGATGCATCAGTAATTAGATGCTACTTAATGATTTTAAAGAATTACTCTTTGTAGTTCACATGAAAAGGATTAATTGGAAGCATTTTCCAGCATGCCAGCAGAATTCGATCCCTATTTTTACTCCAAGCTTGCTTTACACTCTAGGAATATGTAATACATTTTTTATTCTGCAGCTATTTCCACTTCTACCCCCCCTCCATGCCTTTTAAAAAAGATTAATCGTATTACATATTTTCCATGGTAAATTGTCAAATAGATCTTCAAATTGAAGGCCACCACAGACTTGATTGCTGAAACCTGATCTACAAATTTAATCATGACACTCAAGACTAGATCCATGTGGGCCACCATACAATGGCAGAAAAACCACTAGTAAGAATCCATAAGAAAACAGCACACTCCTTTACACTGCAATCCCTGCAGAGTTATTCCAGTCAGGGCCAGCCCGAGGGATTTCTGCGCCCTACGCCAGGCTGCCTCATGGCGCCCCCCTCAGATGTCAACCTCCTGGTGGGGCCGGGGGGGTCTCCTTGGCCTCCCGCCGGTGGGCGCCGCCCCTCTTGCTCCATCTCCGCTCAGGCTCGGAAGGGAGGTCAGTGAAGCCCCCGGCGCGTCCCTGCATCGCCACCTGGGTGCGGGTCTCCAGCGCAGCCATCCCCAGCCTCTTTGGGATGGCGGCGGCGAAAACCCCGAGCCCAGGTTGGCTTGGTGTGCTGACCCGGGGCTGCTTGGGGGGGGTGCGTTCAGCCTCCCGTTCCCTGCAGGGGCCAGCCCAGCCCGGCGGTGTGGAGAGGCGCACCAAGGGCATGTGGCGTGGCGCTGCCCCATTGGGACCCCCGGGCGAGCGGCATTCCGGCAGGCGCAGCCGCAGCACACGAAGGTCCCGTCCCTGCCTCCTTCTCCCTTACTCACGCTAACCCCCCCCCCCGATTCTCATCATTGCCTCAGCAAGCCCTGCAAGCGCCCCGCCACCGGCGGCCCCATCCCTGTCGCTACGCCCAGGGGCACTTTTGCACATGGGAAGGGGCCGGGTGGGCTTTGGGCAGGGTGGGGGCTTTTGGTGGGGGCGGCGGCAGGGGAATTGGTGCCCTGCTAGTATCTCTGCCCTAGGCGAGATACTAGCAGGCCTAGTGATAGGGCCGGCCCTGATTCCAGTCTATAAGAACTGGACTGCACCATATAGGTTTTCATGTATTACACTACTGCTGATTTCCTGCTCTCTATTTGTAGCATCATGTCTAAAAAAAGGCTTCTGAGTGTAGGGTGTAGTGGTCAAGTGTGGTGGACTCTAATCTGGAGAACCAGGTTTGATTCCCCACTGCCCCATATGAAGGCAACTAGGTGACCTTGGGTCAGTCACATTTCTCTCAGAGCTGTTCTATCTCAAGAGCAGTACTCCAAAGAGCTCTCTCAGCCCCGCCTACCTCACAGGGTGTCTGTTGTGGGGAGAGGAAGGGAAGGAGATTATAAACTGCTCTGAGACTCCAAGTGAAGGGCGGGGTATAAATCTAATATCTTCTTCTTATAGACTTTGCCTATGTGAGAAGCCATTTCATTTTTAACACTACCACTCAGTGGAAAATAACCAAATGCAGAACTATACCTTACATCTTAAAATATTTTACAGCAAAAGGTGGAGAACAAAGCCACATACTACTGATGACATTGATAAAACAGCCACTGACATTGGGAGCAATCTTAAACAGGCTTGCTTGGAAGTAAGTTCCATGGTATTCAGTGGGGCTTATTCCCAGGAAGGGAGATCAAATGGGAGATCAACGGTCCCTTAAATCTATTATTTTAAAAAATTGTTATCTAACAGAGGTCACTAAAAAGATAACAGGAATTTACTGCAAGTACAGCTACTGAAGTGTGGGGCCGCGGTGGCTCAGAGGTTAAGACACTGAGCTGCAGACCAGAAGATCTGTAGTTCGACAGTTCAAGACCCTAGTGCCTCAGGACGGACTGAGCTCCCATCTCTGCCCCCAGCTCCTGCCAGGCTAGCAGTTCGAAAGCAAGAAATTTCAAGTATGTAAACAGATATCGCTTTGGTAGGAAAGTAATAGTGTTCCGTACACCTTGGGCGTTTAGTCATGCCAGCCACATGACCACAGAAACGACTTTGGACAGCGCTGGCTCTTCAGCTTGGAAACAGAGATGAGCACCGCCCCCTAGAGTCAAACCTAACCAGTATGGCGGATTCTTCCGATGCACTCAAGGTCCACAGACTTTTAAAAGATCTCGGTCCCGACATCACTGAGAAGGTGGCTAAGTTTCTCTGTTTGGCTTTAAAGCGGAGCCAAAGGTTCCTAGAGATATAACATCCTTATCAGCTCCTAACTGCACAATATCGAGTCATAGATTTTTATAGATGTTTTAACTGTTTCCTAAAATTGTATAATTTGTACTGTTAATTTATGCCAATAAAGGCTAACTTGACTTGACTACCTTTTTTACCTTTATAGCTACTGATATGTACAAATACAGACACATTTCTAATCAAGATTGGCGTTCCATTACACCAGATGTTATAGATGCATATGTCCAATCCCCACAGCTGTCAATCAAATACACGTTTGTAGCAAAGTATTATTTTATTGAAGCCATGATGAAGCAGGAACAAGTTCACTGTTTGGAATAACTACAACGGTTGGGGCAAAGAATGATAAAGCAGATTCATACTGGCAATAACCAATGGACATGGTTCCTGCTCGCGCGGGTGGACTCTCATATTCACGCCCATAGCCTGAGAATCAACGGTTCTTAAAAGATAAACAATTAAGCTCTTCTCACACTCTAATTCATTATAGACTAAGCGAAGCCGACTCTTCCCCGCACCTGTGACCTTGCTGATTACTATAGTTCAAAGCAACACAAGCGTTCATAGAAAGGAATGCATGAGACAAGCAAACATGCGATTCATTATGCCAGCAAGCATGCGCAGTTGGGTATCACTAAGGAACATGAGGGAGGGGGGGAGAAACCCTAAACAGGGAAGGTTGTACACCACACAGAGTTCTTTGGCAGCTTGCTGACAGTTTTATGGAATTCGCACTTGGAGAGTTTGGCAAACAGTTTGTGCTTGTGCAACGTACTCAGAACTTCTCTCACCAACTTC
>NW_015173824.1:69634-70826 GCF_001447785.1 Gekko japonicus
GTTAGTAAGTCACACCAGTCGTCCTGTTGGTAGTTAGTAAAACACCTTAAATATTGTTCCAACGTTTGGTTCACTCGTTCAGTCTGCCCGTCAGTTTCTGGGTGATAAGCACTGCTCAGGCCCCTCTCCACCCCCATAATCTCCATTAGCTCCCTCCAGAACTTGGAGACAAATTGTGTACCCCTATCGGAGAGCACTTTAGGTAGAAGATGGAGGCGTACAATGTTTGTGAAAAATGCTTTAGCCAGTGCTTTGGCAGTTGGGAGTGAGGGGAACGGCACAAAATGAGCCTGTTTCAAAAACAAGTCAACCACCACCCAGATGACCATTTTGTTCTTGCTTGGTGGTAGGTCTGTGATAAAATCCATTGATATTACTTCCCATGATCTGTTGGGGGTAGGGAGGGGATGCAACAGTCCCGGTGGCTTCCCCCCCCCCCGTCGGCTTGCTCATAGCACACATTTGACAGGTTTGCACAAACGCAGTCAGATCTTTTTGCATGTGCGGCCACCAGAACTGACGTTTGAGAAGTTGCAGTGATTTTACAAATCCCAAGTGCCCCGCCAGTTTCGACCCATGTACCGCTTCCAGGATTTTACTCCGCAGTGTGATGGGCACATACAATTTACCGTCTTTATACCAGCACCCGTTCTCCCCAACATAACAATCCTCCACCCCCTGCACAAAGGACTTGTCCTCTTCAGAAAACCCTGCGAGGAAATCATTCTGCCATGAAGGCACGAGGGGAGGGGTTGCTGGCTGTGATGGGGGGAGGCGGGGGTTTTGGCGGCTTGGCTCCATGTTGTGACAGCTCCTCCCAACTGGGCAGGAGTGAAAATTGAGTCCACTATGATGTCTCTTTGGCTGGCGTGTTGAGAGAGGCGTGACAATCCGTCCGCCAGCGAGTTGGCGGACCCTGGGAAATGATGGAGGGTGAACTGGAATTTTGAAAAGAAATCAGCCCACCTCAGTTGTTTGGCGTTTAGGCACCTGGGCGATTTCAAAGTCTCAAGATTTTTGTGATCAGTCCACACTTCGAACGGTACCTTCGCCCCCTCCAGCCAGTGCCTCCACATAGACAACGCTAGCTTTATTGCCCCCGCCTCCTTTTCCCACACTCTCAGCCTCTGAGAATTTTTTGGAGATGTAAGCTAACGGATGCAACAGCCCATCCTCCCCTTCCTGTAGAATC